>NC_072404.2:134696363-134999393 GCF_028858775.2 Pan troglodytes
TTTTGTTTTTTGAGACGGAGTCTCGCTCTTTCTCCCATGCAGGAGTGCAGTGGCGCTATCTCAGCTCACTGGAAGCTCCGCCTTCCGGGTTCACGCCATTCTCCTGCCTCAGCCTCCCGAGTAGCTGGGACCACAGGCACCCGCCACTGCGCCCGGCTAAATTTTTGTATTTTTAGTAGAGACGGGGTTTCACCGATGACATACAGTTTTTAAGAGAATGAGATCAAAGATGGAAAACTTTTGAGGATAGCGGAGTTAAAAATCAAGTTTCAAAGCACAAATTGTGTGTGCCTAGAAAATAGCCACAATTCTGTCATTCAGATTCTTAATATGATTATTTCCAAGGAGCGAGAAACAGCTGGTTCAGATCAAAGGGTTAGTGGAGTACATGCCAGAAAATGCATTTTACTTTTGACTTTATTTATGTTTGAAATGATTAAATTAACTGTTTTCATAACAAACAGGACTTACCATTAAACAATGGGGAAGAAAAAAAGCTTATAGAGATTGCTGGGGTTTTTTTAATTAAACATTTCTTAAAGTAAAAAATTCAGTGGGTTTTTATTGTTGAATGAAAATTTATCTATGTCTTATAAAAAATAATGGGGATTATACTTCCTCCTATGCCTCAGGGACTAATCTTCCCCAAATCATTTATTTGCAGAGTCTGAAATTATAGCATTCATTTATATTACTGAGCTCCTTCTATGTTCCAGAATTGTTATGGAGCCCCTACTGTGCTCCAGTCATTATTTTGTGTGCTCGAGATAAAGCAAAAAACAAGATTGGCAAGAGGCAAAATTTCCTGTCCTCATGGAACTTATATTTTAGGGGAGGAGTGATTAAAAATATGACTGTAACAGACACTTACAGGACATTCTACCCAACAACTACAGATTAAAAGTAAAAGGATGAAGAAAGATGCACCATGCTAACACTACTTTTAAAGCTGAAGTATTTTTATTAGTTTCAGACAAACTATACTGACTTCAGAAACAAAAAACTAATTAGAGATAATAAGCAGCTTTACGAAAGATAAAGGAATTGATTTTCAAGAATCCAATACGATTGTAGGTGTGTGTGTAACTAACAGTATACCATCAAAATATTTTAGAAATAAAAGAAGAAGGCCGGGCGCGGCAGCTCATTCTTGTAATCCCAGCACTTTGGGAGGCCGAGGCGGGCGGTTCCTGAGGTCAGGAGTTCGAGACCAGCCTGACCAACATAGTGAAACCCCATCTCTACTAAAAATACAAAAATTATCCGGGCACATGCCTGTAATCCCCAGCTACTCAGGAGGCTGAGGCAAGAGAATCACTTGAGCCTGGGAGGTGGAGGTTGCAGTGAGCCAAGATCGTGCCCCTGCACTCCAGTCTGGGCGACAGAGCCAGACTCTGCCTCAAAATAAATAAATAAAGAAGAAATAGACAAATCAATTATTATAATCAAAGACTTCAACATCTTTCTTGATAGATAAAGCAGATTTAAAAAAACAATTGACCTGAACACCACTGTCAACTTCTCCTGGGCCTTTGTAGGATACTCCATTTAACAATAGCATAATACACATTTTTCTGAAGCTCATGCAGATCACATATGAAGATAACCACATTCTGACCCATATAATGCACTTAAACACATTTAAAAGAGAAGAAATCATACAAAGTATGCTGTCAGAACATGATAGTATTAAACAGTAAATCAATAACAGAAGAAGAGCTAGAAAACCCTCAAGTATTTGGAAATTAACACACATCTAAATAACACATGGGATAGAAAAGAAGTCTCACGGAAAATAAAGTAGATAAAAATAAAAATTAACTTACCAATATTTGTTAGTGTAACAAATATATTACACAGGGTCAAATTTGTAGTCTTAAGTGCATACTTTAGAAATAAATAAAGATTTGAAATCAATAATTTAAACTTTTACCACACAAAATCAAAGAAAAATTTAAACTTAAAGAATATAGGGGAAAATAAATCATAAAAATTAACATGGGAATAGAAAACCAAATGCTGCATATTCTCACTTATAAGTGAGAGCTAAGCATTAAGCATACATAGATGTGAAGATGGGTACAATAGACCCTGGGGACTACTAGAGAGGAAGGGGAGAAAGAGGGGTGTCAGCTGAACAATGACCTATTGGATTCTATGCTCACTACCTGGACATGGTATCTTCCATACTCCAAACCTCAGTATCACATAGCATACCCATGTAACAAACCTCATGAGTACCCCCTAAATCTAAAATAAAATTAATTTTTTTAAATTAAAGCAGAAATGAATGAAATTGAAAACAGGAAAGCAATAGAGAAAATCAATAAAACCAAATGTTGGTTCCTTAAACAGGTAAATAAAACTGATATACTTCCTGTGAGGCTAATGAAGGAAGAAGGAAAAGAAGAAGAAGGAGAAGAAAATGAGGAAAGAAAAAGGTAGAGAAGGGAGAGGAGGAGTGGGAAGAGAAGAATTATTTAAAATTCCTATTTCAGAAATGAAAGAGATGTCATTACTAATAATTCATGACATTCATAGGATAATATGAGTATACTATAAACAATTTTATGCTAATATAGTTGATAATTTAGGTGAAATGGATCAATTCCTTCAATGACAAAAAGCAGCAAAACCCAAACAATAACCTGACGAATAGTGCCAGGTCCAGATGCGTTCACCAGTGATTCTTTGAAATAATTATAAAGTAAACACTATGAATTTTTTTTTCTGGAAATTAGAAGCTTAGAGGACACTTCTAACTCATTATATGAGTTCTGCCTTAACCTAATACCAAAAACAGATAACAGTGTTTAAATAACAGAAAACTATAGAACAATATACCTCAAGAACATAGACTTATATGTTCAACAAAATAACAATAAATTCACCAATATATAGAAGAATTATACATCATGCCACGTAGGATTATTTCTGGCATGCAAGACCAGTTAATAATTCAAAACTCAATTAATGGAATCCACCACTCCAACTAACTTAAAATAGAGTATTCAGGTCCAAATCTAACTAAATATGTACAGGGGCTATGTGAGAAACTATAAAATAATAATAAAAATTCAAAGTTCTAAATATTTGGAGATACCTTTCATGTTCATAGATCGGAATACTCTTGCTCTCTCTATCTATATATATATAGATATATCTATGTATATAAATGTATATATATATGCATGCACTATATATATGAATGCACTATATATATAAATGCACTATATTTGTTGTTGTTGTTTGTTTGTTTGTTTTCGAGGCAGGGTCTTGCTTTGTTGCCCAGGCTGGAGTGCAGTGGCCCTATCTTGGCTCACTGCAACCTCTGCCTCCCGGGTTCAAGCAAATCTCCTGCCTCAGCCTCCAGAGTAGCTGGGATTACAGGCGCCTGCCACCACACCTGGCTAATTTTTGTATTTTCAGTACAGACATGGTTTCACCATGTTGGCCAGGCTGGTCTTGAACTCCTGACCTCTTGACCCGCCCGCCTCAGCCTCCCAAAGTGCTGGGATTACAGGCATGAGCCACTGCGCCCCTCAATACTTTTATGATGGCAATTTTTCCCAACTTGATGTGTACCATCAATGCAATACCAACACATAATCCAGAAAATTATATTGTGAGAATCAGTGAACTAATTCTAAAGTTTATATGGAGAGGCAAAAGGCCTAGAATGACCAACAAATACTAAAGAAGACTGGGCCAGGCGCGGTGGCTCATGCTTGTAATCCCAGCACTTTGGGAGGCCGAGAAGGGTGGATCACGAGGTCAGGAGATCGAGACCATCCTGGCTAACACGGTGAAACCCCGTCTCTACTAAAAATACAAAAAAAAAAAAAAAATTAGCCAGGCGTGGTGGCGGATGCCTGTAGTCCCAGCTACTCAGGAGGCAGAGGCAGGAGAATGGCGTTAACCCGGGAGGCAGAGCTTGCAGTGAGCTGTCATCGTGCCACTGCACTCCAGCCTGGGCGACTGAGCAAGACTCCGTCAAAAAAAAAGAAGAAGAAGACTGGAGTACTGAAACTATTCCATTTCAAAGCTCACTGTAAATTTATGTGCATTGGCGAAAGAAGAAACATATATCATAGTAAATGATCATAAAGTCTATATTTAGAATGATACAAACATAGACAACTATTCAACAAAAGAGAAGACAAAATTAATAAAGAAAGGTAAACTTTGTAATAAGTTGTTCTGGGATATTTGGACATCCATATGAAAAACAAACAAACATATCTGGACACAGAACTTACACCTTACACAGAAATTAACTCAAAATCAATTACAGACCTAAATGCATAATGCAAAGCTGTACCATTTTAAATAAAAATCGGTAAAAATTTGACATGATTTTGGATTTGTCAATTAACTTGTAGATACAACACCAATAATATGCTGCATGAAAGAACAAAACGATGATAGGTAAACTTTATTAAAATTATTAACTACTGCACTGTGAAACTGTAAAGAGAATTAAAAACCAGCTACACTGTAGGAGAAAATACTTGCAAAACATATCTGATAAAAGATTTGTATCCAAAATAGATAAATTTTAAAATTCAATAATTAAAAATAAAAAATGGGCAAAATTCTGATACCTAAATGGATAATATATACAAACTATAGATAAGCATAGGAAAAGATGCTCCACATTATTAGTCATTAGACAAATGCAAATTAAAACCAAAATGAGATACTACTACATACCTATCACAATGAAAAAAAAATCTAACCATGCCATTATGCATAGCAACAGAGTCTCTTATTCATAGCTGTTGAAAATGTAAAATGATACAACCACTTTGAAAAACAGTTTGACAGTTTTTACCATACAATCTTGTCATTGTGCTCCTAGGAAATTACCCATCTGATTTAAAAATTATATCCATGCGAAAGTCTGCATGTTAACATTTAAAGCAGCATTACTCATAAACAACAAAAACTGGAGGCAACAAAGATGTCCTTCAATAAGAGAAAGTCTAAATTAACCACAGTTCATCCATACAATGGTGTATTATTTTTCAATAAAAAATACTGTGCTATCAATCATTAAAAAGCATAGATGAATCTTGAATGCATGATGCTAAATGAAAGCAGCCAGTCTAAAAACTGCATACTATGGTTGTAATGACAGGACATTATAGAAAAGGCAAAACATAGAAATAGTATAATTAACAGTGATTGTCAGTGGCTAGTGGTGTGGGGTTGAAGGAACATTGAATAGGTGAAGCATAGATTTTTCATAGGCTGGTGAAACTATTCTGTATTATACTGTAATGGTAAAGAAAAGATATTAAGCATTTATTAAATCTAAAACTTTATAGCCCCCAAACGTAAACCTTACTGTATTCACATTTAACATGTCATTTGTGTAGCTGGAGATCTCAAGATGAATACGGAATATGAAAAAGTCTCTAAATGTATTACAAATTTATAAATGCGATGGGAAGAAGGTGCTAATCTAAGAAAACTTAGAAATGAGTAGTGATTGTAAAATGAAAGGTAAAAATAACTATACATAGCACTCTACTTGATAAAGTTGCTTTTCTTTTTTTTTTTTTTTTTTCTTTCTTTCTTTTTTTTTTTTTTTTTTTTTTGATACGGAGTCTTGCTGTGTCTCCCAGGCTGGAGTACAGTGGCTAGATCTGGGCTCACTGAAACCCCTTCCTCCCGGGTTCAAGTGATTCTCCTGCCTCAGCCTCCCGAGTGGCTGGAACTACAAGTGCGTTCCACCCCGCCCAGCTTCTTTTTTCTTTTTTTTTTTTTTCGGTGTTTTTAGTAGAGATGAGGTTTCACCATGTTGGCCGGGATGGTCTCCATCTCCTGACCTCGTGATCCGCCCTCCTCGGCCTCCCAAAGTGCTGGGATTACAGGCATGAGCCACCGCGTCCATTCACGATAAAGTTGTTTTTCCTAAGGGCAAAGCTGAGCAGTTTTGAAAGCACTATATATGCATACTGAAATTAAGCAAGTATGGGAATGGATGCCAGATAGAGAGAATTAGGTTTCTCACTGTTGGAATTGGAGGTTAGACTTGAGCAGATTGAAAACGCTATAATTATCAATGCCTTAATGAATTAGAGCTGAAGAAACCAGTATGGAATGTTCAGATTAATATAGGTAAAAATGTTTACATACAGAAATATTTATAGATATATTTCTGTACATGAGTTATTATACACACATACATGCCTCTGCTCTGTCGGCTTAGAGGGCCTCGAAGAAACAACACTTTTCTTTCCACTCTCAGTCTTATTCAGCCTGGTCTCTTTTGCCAGGAATGAAGACTCATTACATGTAATGTAGAAAAAGACATGCTTAAATGCATTCACATGGAATGGGGGCCTATATAGGATGATCAAACACATCTAATAAAGAATCAAATTTAACTTCTAGAAATCAAAAGAAAAAATGAAAGGAGTATGTTCTTTAAATGAAGAGGGAACATGGGTGGATAGGCAGGAAAACTCCCAATATGCTTTAGAATACTAACCACTCAGATGTACAAAGCCACCTAGTAAAGACAGAATATATATATACATACACACACATATATACACATATATATGAATATATATTTATTCAGAATATATGTATATACATATATGTACACATATATGAATATATATATAATCATAATGTAATGGTAGAGTAATGCCCAGCTCAGTGCTTATTATCTCATCGTGATTTGTCTTAAAGAAGAGACTCTCTCATTCTCATAAAGTAGATAGGAGTGGAATTCTGCTTCATTCATGGGAGATCTTTCAGATAATTGACTATTTCTACTAGTATTATTACTGTTATTAACTCCTGGTAAACGTAATGTTCACCTATTAGTAAATAATACTCTTGAATTCAGAATTAGAATGTATAAATCTCAATTGTATAGTTTCTTCAAGAATATATGTTCAAGCTCTTGAATTAAACACGGAGATTCTAATTAATCCAACTAGTAGAAATAAGCATAATATAATTTCTAAAAAGAAAACAACAATCTTAAAAGAACAAGTTCTCCTGTAGCTCCAAAGAACAATTTTAATTTCTCTCTTCATATTAAAATTCAAAAGAGAGAGTATGCAAAAGCTTTACAAATCGCTCACATTTTTGATCCATTTTAGTAAGAACTTGAAAAGAAGAGCAGTTTAAAAAAACAATGATTTCTATGCTTGTGTAACATTAGCTGTTTCTTGGAGATAATATTTTCATTCAATTATGTCTGCAAGCACCATAACTTCTATTGATGAACATGGATTGACATAGTCGTTTAAGCCTATAATGAACTAAATGTTACACAGAATACAATTTTCCTCTTCATTTACCTTAATTTATTCTAGTTGTAAATGCCATTGACTTCCATGATTACAGAATAAATCTCGCTGTAGGATCAATTACTACTGTTTAGAATAAAACTTCAGTTGCTTTTTAAATGGTATCCACTGGGTATTCCATTTTAATTTAGCATAGCTTTTACAAAAATACTGGATCTCTAATGAATGACATACACGATTGTATCTGAGCCATTTTATATGTAATTATTGAAATTATGATAAACTTATTTTTCCTTAAAATTCATTAATTTCACCATTTAAAAATATATACATACCTAAGCATATGCTTCCAGGGCTTATTATGTAAATTACCTATTTGTTGTTAGAAACTTTTTTTTTTTGCAAAATAAGAATGTATATTTCTATATGTCTGAAATTGTCTAATTGATTTTCTTCTCTTCTTGAGAAAGACTAAGATCATTTAATAACTTTTGTCATCACTAATTATAATTAAAATACTTTCATTGTTCCAAGTAAAATTAAAGTTAAAAAGCAAGTCAATTTTCAGGAAACAACCTTACATACATCTTTCACTTAACACAAATATGAACTTATACATACATAGTATTTTAAACAAATGGTTTTCAAGCTTTTTAGTCTCCAAATCACTTTACTCTGTAAATAAATTATTGTGGAGCAAAAAGGGCTTTTGTTGATAGGGTTGATATCTACCAATATTTATCACATTAGGAATTAAAGCAGAGAAATTTTATAAAAATATGCATGCATACATTACACTAGCTGTAAAAGCAGTGGCCTAATCACATTGTCATTTTTGTGTAGCTTCTGGAAGACTATTGTTCACTGAAAAAAAAAGGCAGTTTCAAACAACTGAAACGTTCTTGAAATCTCCACACCACCAACTTGAGAATATTTGCTTTACTTTAATGTAAACAGTAGTTTTATTAAACTCTAGTTTAACTTTGAATATGAATGTCTATTAATTGTTATAGGCTATAGCATATCTATATATACTATCTCATAAAGTTTCAAATGACATTTTTCTTTACATAATATCTCTAAAAGCACAATATATTGCTTTAAAATCATTTGTTTTTCTTGATCGGATAAATGTCACTAAGAAGGAGGAGGAACAGCTTTTGTTAAAGAAGATATGGTTTTAAACCTCACAGAAATTTTAAATCTTACCCTCAGATGCTAAATTGTCATTTTATTTCTTTATTTTTTTCTTTTTTTCTTTTTTTATTATACTTTAAGTTCTAGGGAACACGTGCACAACGTGCAGGTTTGTTACATATGTATACATGTGCCATGTTGGTGTGCTGCATCCATTAACTGGTCATTTACATTAGGTATATCTCCTAATGCTATCCCTCCCCATTCCCCCAACCCCATGACACGCCCCGGTGTGTGGTGTTCCCCACCCTGTGTCCAAGTGTTCTCATTGTTCAATTCCCACCTATGAGTGAGAATATGCGGTGATTGGTTTTCTGTCCTTGCAATAGTTTGCTGAGAATGATGGTTTCCAGCTTCATCCATGTCCGTACAAAAGACATGAACTCCTCCTTTTTTATGGCTGCATAGTATTTCATGGTGTATATGTGCCACATTTTCTTAATCCAGTCTATCATTGATGGACATTTGGATTGGTTCCAAGTCTTTGCTATTGTGAATAGTGCCACAATAAACTTACGTGTGCATGTGTCTTTATAGCAGCATGATTTATAATCCTTTGGGTATATACCCAGTAATGCGAAGGCTGAGTCCAATGGTATTTCTAGTTCTAGATCCTTGAGGAATCGCCACACTGTCTTCCACAATGGTTGAACTAGTTTACAGTCCCACCAACAGTGTAAAAGTGTTCCTGTTTCTTCACATCCTCTCCAGCACCTGTTGTTTCCTGACTTTTTAATGATCGCCATTCTAACTGGTGTGAGATGGTATCTCATTGTGGTTTTGATTTGCATTTCTCTGATGGCCAGTGATGATGAGCATTTTTTCATGTGTCTGTTGGCTGCATAAATGTCTTCTTTTGAGAAGTGTCTGTTCACATCCTTTGCCCACTTTGCTTAAGTGGGCTTCATCCCTGGGATGCAAGGCTGGTTCAACGTATGCAAATCAATAAATGTAATCCATCATATTAACAGAACCAAAGACAAAAACCACGTGATTATCTCAATTGATGCAGAAAAGGCCTTCGACAAAATTCAACAGCCCTTCATGCTAAAAACTCTCAATAAATTAGGTATTGATGGGACATATGTCAAAATAATAAGAGCTATTTATGACAAACCCACAACCAATATCATACTGAATGGGCAAAAACTGGAAGCATTCCCTTTGAAAACTGGTACAAGACAGGGATGCTGTCTCTCGCTACTCCAATTCAACATAGTGTTGGAAGTTCTGGCCAGAGCAATCAGGCAGGAGAAAGAAATAAAGTGTATTCAATGAGGAAAAGAGGAAGTCAAATTGTCCCTGTTTGCAGATAACATGACTGTATATTTGGAAAACCCCATCGTCTCAGCTCAAAATCTCCTTAAGCTGATAGGCATCTTCAGCAAAGTCTCAGGATACAAAATCAAATGTGCAAAAATCACAAGCATTCCTATACACACCAATAACAGACAAACAGAGAGCCAAATCATGAGTGAACTCCCATTCACAATTGCTTCAAAGAGAATAAAATACCTAGGAATCCAACTTACAAGGGATGTGAAGGACCTCTTCAAGGAGAATTACAAACCACTGCTCGACGAAATAAAAGAGGACACCAACAAATGGAAGAACATTCCATGCTCATGGATAGGAAGAATCAATATTGTGAAAATGGCCATACTGCCCAAGGTAATTTATAGATTCAATGCCATCCCCATCAAGCTACCAATGACTTTCTTCACAGAATTGGAAAAAACTACTTTAAACTTCATATGGAACCAAAAAAGAGCCCGCATTGCCAAGACAATCCTAAGCCAAAAGAACAAAGCTGGAGGCATCACGCTACCTGACGTCAAACTATACTACAAGGCTACAGTAACCAAAACAGCATGGTACTGGTACCAAAACAGAGAAGTAGACCAATGGAACAGAACAGAGGCCTCAGAGATAACACGACACATCTACAACCATCTGATCTTTGACAAACCTGACAAAAACAAGAAATGGGGAGACAATTCCCTATTTAATAGATGGTGCTGGGAAAACTGGTTAGCCATATGTAGAAAGCTGAAACTGGATCCCTACCTTACACCTTATACAAAAATTAATTCAAGATGTATTAAAGACTTAAATGTCAGACCTAAAACCATAAGAACCCTAGAAGAAAACCTAGGCAATACCATTCAGGACATAGGCATGGGCAAGGACTTCATGTCTAAAACACCAAAAGCAATGGCAACAAAAGCCAAAATTGACAAATGGGATCTAATTAAACTAAAGAGCTTCTGCACAGCAAAGGAAACTACCATCAGAGTGAACAGGCAACCTACAGAATGGGAGAAAATGTTTGCAATCTTCCCATCTCATAAAGCATCATTTTAAATGCTACCATGTTTATTGTTTTATCCATATTGTTTTAAAACTTTAGTTACATGCCAACAGTTGTTTGTTGACAGATATCATTTACTCAAGTGTTTCTTCTGAGCAAATAAAAAAAACCTTCAGGTTTTAAAATGTGATTACAAATTTTCTATTAAAATTTAGATAATATACTGTTAATCATTAGCTCAATGGATAAACTGCTAGTTTTGGAGAAAAAGGAAAAAATAAAACAATAATATATATTTGTATGTGTGTAATAAATATATGTAATGCCACAAATGTGTGTATATATGTATAGATATCTAGATGCAGATAGATAGATAGATATAGATAGATGATAGATAGATAGATAAGAGTTGTTGTGTTTATACTAATGTAATGTAGAAAAATTAAATGCCTAACTGCTTTTCAGTAAATGTATTTCTGTTCTACCACTAGTACCCTAAGTAACTGACATTGCATTAACAATGGAATGAAATAAAAGGCTTGTTTATTGCAGGAATATCAGGATTATCAAATTTATTGATAATAGGGATTAAAAGTAAGTTTTAGTAGGAAAAGAGCAGAGATTATGAGAATATTTAAAAGGAAACTAATCGTTTAGACCGGGTGACAATTGGGCAGTGAAGAGGAAATAATATTTCAAATAATCTGATAGATGAGTAGACACTGGCCAGTGCATAGATGGAATGGTCTTTCTTACAGAGAAGAAAGCTGACATCAGAGAGTATTTACATAAAGCTCACAAAGGTTGTCAATGACTAGGGTGAATATGTTCAGAGTGACATAAGAAGAGACTGCAGAGGTAAGCAGATATTAGATATCAAAGGAGTGTGGGTAATTTTTTCTCTATATTTATATTCGAAACTATGTAACACTGTTCTCCTATGAAACACAAATTGTATGTGTTTTTGAACATGAAGGGTGATAAAATTATGAACTAACTGAAGATGTAAGTGCAGACTAGGAACAAGACCTATCCTAGGCAAACCAATTCCTAAGCTATGTTACATATAATTGCTGTTGTCAGTGTTGTCATGACTATAATTTAATATGCCCATAGTCTTTAATTCTACTCAAATTTATAGCCTGTTTGTGGGAAGGGAGTAAAATATTTATTAGGGAATTAGGAAACAGACACTGGCCGAAGTATTATAATATACAGAATACTAAATATATGTTAATTTTGTCATTTTACTCTTTTCTCAGAAAGTTGGCTTTTTCTTTTTAAGACTACAAACAAATCTAGTTTTTATTCATAAAATTCTAAAAAGGCATATTTATCAAAGTCACTTTTCCCCTGGCTTCCATGTCTGGTGTACATGTATTCAGAAACATGCTTAATACATTGTTGATATCTATAATTATCCAGCTTGATCATTTTATCTAAACAGAAATAGATAAAAGTAAAATACTAACACATGCTTTCATTGCATTTGCATAAATGTCAAGTAGACCTACTAAACATCTATCAAGGCATACTCCCTTGTAAGGGTGATTATCAGAAGCTGACAAAAAATGGTTTTTTAGAGCTGTGAAATTTTGACTGTCTTCCTAGTTCATGTTTATTCCCTTTGAAATACATTAGTGGCTGAAGTTGTTTGTCAGTCTTGATTCTTGCCACCAGGAACACAATTTTTTTTAAAAGAAAAACTTTATCTGAAAAAAAAATTAACAAGTTAAATTATTTTTTTTTTTAAAAAAAGACATAAAGGTCAATCACATGAATAAATAAAAGGGGGGAAGCAAAGCAATTTAAAAACTAATTTTCATGAATCATTAGGGTAAATGGTAGAGTAAGGACTTCTGGAAATTCTTTTACAAAAGCATTACTAAAACTGACAAAATAAAATATTAGAATTAACTTCTTCAGAACTCTAGAAAATTTGTCAAAGGTTTGCAGCCATTCAGGGAGTGTTTATTCAAACACACACAAAAAAACAGCCGAGTTTTGGTAAGAACAGACAGCTTCATGATGTTTTAATTTGTTCTATTCCCATATTACCCTGTCTAGCCCTATAGTAGCCATAAAAACCAACAGACCATAATTATGGTGAAGCCAATTGCCTGGCAGCCACCAATGGGAACAGAATGGAATTGCAACTACTTTTGAGACTGCCTAGAGCTAAGGAAGAAAGTAGTCAGTCAGTCAGTACAGTAATCATCTGTGAATCATCTGATACCTGGGGATGAGGGCCAATTACAGGGTAAAATTGAGATGATTAGGTGAAATTGGAGTAAAACCTTTATAGAGCTATGGGAATTAACCTAGAGCTTTCCAGACAAATAGAAAAGGAGTAATGGCCCTAAAGTGAGGAGTGCTGACATTTCCCAACAACAGCAAGTTCCAGGAAGGGAGTGGTTGGGTAGTCAGGGAGTGTTAAAAGAGATCGGTGAGTTAGGTTCAGAGGTAGGAAGATAATAACAATTAACTGCTGATTTTATGTAGAAAATTGGACTAAAATACCTTGAATATATAAATATGAATGTCTTTGATTCATAAAACTTGAAATTCAATTTTTAATTGAGGTAAAATATACTATCAATTTCATATTTCTTTTGCTCTTAGCAAGCTACTGTTCATGGTTCTTTGCCTTGTGAGGTGACCTAAATATGCATTCCTGAGGAGTCTGGACCACTGGTGTCGTCCTGCCTGAACTACGTTGTTATAGGTTTTCATTGACTTTAATCATAAGACACGGTAGGACTAAGAAATATCCTAAGGTATCTCCTGTATCCCACGCATACTCTTTCTTACCTCCACTGTGTAGTAGGGGCATTATTTCCCACTGGCAATCAGTATAAATCACCCCAGTCAGTACAGTAACCCACTTCTTTGTCTGTTGATTCAGAGGCATGGGCAGTTGATTCAGAGGCATGAGCACTTCGTGCTCGAAGTGGCATGGCAGCAGTTTTAACTTTTCGTTCAATACAATTATTGCTGTGTCTCCTGGTGGAATATTTCTTTTTCTTTGAATCTAAGCAGAATTTTGCAAGTGGATATCTAGGGCTAATGGCACTCCCCTTTTTGCCCCTTGAATGAACCTGTAAATCCTGGATTTGAGGGAAAGTAAATAGCATTATAGATTGGGTGCTGATTTGGGTCATATACAAACTCCTGAAGGACTTTTTCCCACCCTGCAAAGTATCACCACTTACACAGCAATGTAAGTTAGTCTTCACAAGGCCGTACCACTATTCTATCAAGTCAGCTGTTTCAGAATAATGAGGAACACGAAAAGGACAGTGAACTCCATGAGTATGAACCTATTGCTGTACTTCATTTGCACGTCTCAGGGTCCTGCCCACAGAGAGGGTTTTCCTTCACTGGTATCCATTAGGAATATCCTGGAAATGAGTTGCAACTGTCCATACAGGTAATCTTCTCTATATCATGGCCAATATTAGGTCTTCAAATCCATTGTTTTTTTTTTCATTTATTTAGGTTATCTTTAGTTTCTTTGAGAAGTAGTGTGTAGTTTAAATGTAAAGATCTTATACAAATTTTACTTCATTCTTATGTAATCAATTTGTTAAAATTGATATTTTTCAGATTTTATTCTCTAATTATAAAAAAATTTATATTAACTATTTATTTTGCTATCTTGCAAAATTTATTTCATGGTACCACTTTTTTTTTGTAAACAACTTAAGATTTGTTCATGTTTAGAATAATGACACATTTGAATAAATAATTTTTTGGTCTTTCTAATTGTTCCAGTTTTTTCTTTTATTTATTGCATTATTACTCTGGGTAGCCTGCCTGGTTTAATGTTGAGTAGGAGTACTGAAGGCAGACATTTGTTGTTTTTGATTTTTACTTGGTTTTGAAGTTAATGTGAAAGTACTTAATATTTTATCGTTAAATATTGCATTCATTCTAGGCTTTTAGTAAACTTTCTTTGAAATTCTGGGGGAGTTCTGTTTCTAATTGGTTGTGAGTTTTGTTTTGTTTTGCAATGTTACATTCTGTCAAATGTTATTTATACATCTATAAAGATAATTATATATTTATTCCCCTTGAGTTTCTTAATATAGTAAATAAACTTGATTAATTTTCAAATGTTATAACAACCTCAGTCACCTTGTATGACACTTTTATATATTGATAAATTTAAATTTGCAATGATTTTTTAAAAATTTTCCCTATATTTATGAGAAATATTATTTTGTAATTTTATTTCCTTGGAACATATTTGTCAAGGTTTGGTAAGTGAAATATACTGAGCCCAGCAAATTATTTTATTTTATTTTATTATTATTATACTTTAAGTTTTAGGGTACATGTGCACAATGTGCCAGGTTAGTTACATATGTATACATGTGCCATGCTGGTGTGCTGCACCCATTAACTCATCATTTAGCATTAGGTATATCTCCTAATGCTATCCCTCTCCCTCCCCCCACACCACAACAGTCCCCGGTGTGTGATGTTCCCCTTCCTGTGTCCATGTGTTCTCATTGTTCAATTCCCACCTATGAGTAAGAACATGCAGTGTTTGTTTTTTTGTCCTTGCGATAGTTTACTGAGAATGATGATTTCCAATTTCATCCATGTCCCTACAAAGGACATGAACTCATCATTTTTATGGCTGCATAGTATTCCATGGTATATATGTGCCACATTTTCTTAATCCAGTCTATTGTTGTTGGACATTTGGGTTGGTTCCAAGTGTTTGCTATTGTGAATAGTGCCACAATAAACATAAGTGTGCATGCGTCTTTATAGCAGCATGATTTATAGTCCTTTGGGTATATACCCAGTAATGGGATGGCTGAATCAAATGGTATTTCTAGTTCTAGATCCCTGAGGAATCGCCACACTGACTTCCACAATGGTTGAACTAGTTTACAGTCCCACCAACAGTGTAAAAGTGTTCCTATTTCTCCACATCCTCTCCAGCACCTGTTGTTTCCTGACTTTTTAATGATTGCCATTTTAACTGGTGTGAGATGGTATCTCATTGTGGTTTTGATTTGCATTTCTCTGATGGCCAGTGATGGTGAGCATTTTTTCATGTGTTTTTTGGCTGCATAAATGTCTTCTTTTGAGAAGTGTCTGTTCATGTCCTTCACCCACTTTTTGATGGGGTTGTTTGTTTTTTTCTTGTAAATTTGTTTGAGTTCATTGTAGATTCTGGATGTTAGCCCTTTGTCAGATGAGTAGGCTGCGAAGATTTTCTCCCATTTTGTAGGTTGCCTGCTCACTCTGATGGTAGTTTCTTTTGCTGTGCAGAAGCTCTTTAGTTTAATTAGATCCCATTTGTCAATTTTGGCTTTTGTTGCCATTCCAGATTCATAAAGCAAGTCCTGAGTGACCTACAAAGACACTTAGCCTCCCACACAATAATAACGGGAGACTTTAACACCCCACTGTCAACATTAGACAGATCAACAAGACAGAAAGTTAACAAGGATACCCAGGAATTGAACTCAGCTCTGCACCAAGTGAACCTAAAAGACATCTACAGAACTCTCCACCCCAAATCAACAGAATATACATTTTTTTCAGCACCACACCACACCTATTCCAAAATTGACTAGATAGTTGGAAGTAAAGCTCTCCTCCACAAATGTAAAAGAACAGAAATTATAACAAACTGTCTCTCACACCACAGTGCAATCAAACTAGAACTCAGGATTAAGAAACTCACTCAAAACCGCTCAACTACATGGAAACTGAACAACCTGCTCCTGAATGACTACTGGGTACATAATGAAATGAAGGCAGAAATGAAGATGTTCTTTGAAACCAACAAGTACAAAGACACAACATACCAGTATCTCTGGGACGCATTCAAAGCAGTGTGTAGAGGGAAATTTATAGCACTAAATGCCCACAAGAGAAAGCAGGAAAGATCCAAAATTAACACCCTAACATTACAATGAAAAGAACTAGAAAAGCAAGAGCAAACACATTCAAAAGCTAGCAGAAGGCAAGAAATAACTAATATCAGAGCAGAACTGAAGGAAATAGAGACACAAAAACCCTTCAAAAAATTAATGAATCAAGGAGCTGGTTTTTTGAAAGGATGAACAAAATTGATAGACCGCTAGCAAGACTAATAAAGAAGAAAAGAGAGAAGAATCAAATAGATGCAATAAAAAATGATAAAGGGGATATCACCACCGATCCCACAGAAATACAAACTACCATCAGAGAATACTACAAACACCTCTATGCAAATAAACTAGAAAATCTAGAAGAAATGGATAAATTCTTCGACACATACACCCTCCCAAGAATAAACCAGGAAGAAGTTGCAATCTCTTGTAGATAATGCTTCACCTTGTTTGCTTTTTCCAGTAATTCAGAACATATTATTGCAGCAGTAAGACCTGCTGAGGCAGTTTCTTCTGCAAGTTTTTTGTTTGTTTGTTTCACAGAGCTCTGTTCTTTTGAAGTTTTTTTTTTTTTTTTTTATTTTTTAGCACATTCTGTCTCTCTTTAAGTGCAATGCACTTTATTCCTTGTTTCACTTTCACATAACTTAGTAAAACGCTAGAAGAATTTCAGATTTGAATATTATTTTAGATTAACATTTATATTATCAAACTGATTACATACCTATATACTCCAAGTAAAACTTAATCTAGAATCACCCCATTATTATTATAGGTAGAACTAAAATTATGGTTTCCCTGATTCGATTTATGAGAAAAAAATTCAGACAAATCATTTAAAAATACATGTTTTACTGAATGGGCAAAAGCTGGAAGAATTTCCCTTGAAAACCAGCACAAGACAAAGATGCCCTATGTCACCACTCCAATTCAATATAATATTGGAATTTCTGGCCAGGGAAATCAGGAAAGAGGAAGAAATAAAGGGTATTCAAACAGAAAGAGAGGAAGTCAACTTATCTTTGCAGATGACATGATCCTATATCTAGAAAACCATATCGTCTTAGCCCAAAAGCTTCTTAAGCTGATAAGCAACTTCAGCAAAGTCTCAGGATACAAAATCAATGTGCAAAAATTGCTAGCATTCCTATACACCAACAGGCAAGCTGAGAGCCAAATCACTAATGAAATCCCATTCACAATTGCTAAAGAAAGAATAAAATGCCTAGAAATACAGCTAACAAGGGAACTGAAGGACCTCTTCAAGGAGAACTACAAACCACTGCTCAAACAAATCAGATAGAACATATACAAGTGGAAAAATATTGCATGTTCATGGATGGGAAGACTCTACATTGGGAAAATGGATATACTGCCCAAAGTAGTTTATAGTTCAATGCTATCCCCATTAAACTACCACTGACATTATTCACAGAATAATGGATTCCCTGTTTAATAAATGGTGCTGGGATAACTGGCTAGCTATATGCAGAAAATTGAAACTGGACCCTTTCCTTACACCACATACAAAAATCAACTCAAGATGGATGAAAAACTGAAATGTAAAACCCAAAACTATAAAAACCCTAGAAAAAATTGTAGGCAATACCATTCAGGATGTAGGCACAGGCAAAGATTTCATGACAAAAATACCAAAAGCAATTGCGAGAAAAGCAAAAACTGATAAATATGATCTAATTCAACTGAAGAGCTTCTGCACAGCAAAAGAAGCTGGCATCAGAGTGAACAGACAACCTACAGAATGGGAGACAATTTTTGCAATCTATCCATCTGACAAAGGTATAATATCCAGAGTCTATAAGGAACTCAAAAAATTTGCAAGAGAAAAAAAAACACTAAAAAGTAGGCAAAGGACACGAACACACACGTCTCAAAAGAATGCATGCTTGCAACTAACAAACGTGAAAAAAAAGCTCAACATCACTGATCGTTAGAGAAATGCAATTCAAAACCACAATGAGATACCATCTCATGACAGTCAGAATGGCTATTACTAAAAAGTAAAAAAACAACAGATGCCGGAGAGGATACAGAGACAAAAAAATGCTTTTGCACTGTTGGTGCAAGGGAAAATTAGTTCTAGCATTGTGGATGACAGTCTGGCGATTGCTTGAAGACCTAGAGGCAGAAATACCATTTGACCCAGCAATCACATTACTGAGTATATAACCAAAGGAATATAAAACATTCTGTTATAAGGATACTTGCATGCATATGTTCATTGCAGCACTATTCACAATAGCAAAGACATGGAATCAACCTAAATGCCTATCAATGTTAGACTGGATGAAGAAAATGTGTTACATATATACCATGGAATACTATACAGCCATAAAAAGGAATGAAATTATTTTCTTTTCAGGGACATGGATGGATTTGGAAGCCATTATCCTCATCAAACTAATGCAGGAACAGAAAACCAAACACCACGTGTTATCATTCATAAGTGGGAGCTGAATGATGCGAATACATGGACACACTGGGGAGAATAACACACACTGGGCCTGTCGAGAGGTGGGGTGAAGGGAGGGAGAGCATCAAGAAGAATAGCTAATGGATGCTGGGCTTAATACCTAGGTGATGGGATGATCTTTACAGCAAAACACCATAGCATACATTTACCTATGTAACAAACCTGCACATCCTGCACATGTACCCCTGAACTTAAAAGTTGAAGAAAAAAGTGCAGGTTTTAAAATTTAATAGGCAAATCTAAATTAATATTATTATACAACTATGGTGGCTGAAATTGATTTTTGTGGTATTCAGACTGCTTAATAAACCTGATAACAACCACATTACTAATGTTTAAAAGGATGGTATTTGTTAAGATTCTTAATGGTTTAGCTTGCACAAAGTATAGAGATACATCTAATTAATTATTTCTAGTTTGTATAGAAATTAAAAAGTTCTCAAAATATTAAACATAAGGAGTTGCACTATGATAACATATGGAAATTGGTGTATGTTTTTTAACTGTGAACTTTGTCATTAAATTATTTTGGATTTCTTGTAGGGTACAGTATCGCAATAAAATTAGAGATAGTCTCTAGATAAGAACGCTCATTTCTATAATAAAATAGGTGACAACACACAAAAAACAACAAAAACACAAGGCTGCTAAACATTTTCATCTAGATGTTCTATATGTAACTCATCTCAGCACATTTGAAGTTTATCGCAGACCTCCTCAATCTGTTCTTCCTAATATATGTCTGATTTCAGTAAATGAGACTATTTGCCATCCTGTTGCCAAAGTCACAGATATGATTCTCATTTTTTCATTTCTCATATCTCATTTCAAAGGAGCTAAAACTCCTGTTTTATATTTCCTGATTACTTTTCTGAAGTAGGCATTTCTTCCCTACTGCTGTCACCTGGTGCTGGATTCCGCTAATTGTTGTGATAACTTCTTAGTTGTGCTCTCTGCCTTCCATTTTGTCTCTGTCTCCATTTCACTTCCATAAGGGTAATATCATTCTAAGGAACTCTAGTGGCTTTATGGGAATTTCTGTGTAAGATTGGTTTGATGTGAAGCTACGCTTGTATTATTTGTTTGTAATAAGATTTTGAAACCATTATTTTATTAAATGAATGAAGACAAAAATTTGAGATGGGTAAACGGCTATTAAATTCCTATGAGATGTCCCTTGGAGCCATATCTACAAAAAAAAACCTTTCATCATAACTACCTCCTGTTTAAATCCCTTCAGTGAGGCTCCATTATTCTCCCTGCAGCATGCTTTAGAAGACCCTTTGAGAGTTGACACCTCCTTCAAAGTCTTATCTTCCTAATACTCTTTTGATTGTTCTGTCTGCATTAGCCAAATATAGCGCTTTCATCACTCTCAATAGGACAGAGCCTTTGAACATCATCTTCTGTGCCTATAACATACTCCTAAAATATCTGTCTAATTCCTCTGTGTATTTAGGAGGGCATTGTGTGTAATGTCAAAGGAGCAGACAATGATGGCAAACTGGGAGGAACTGGATTAAACCTCTAACACTCAACTGTGGTGTAAACTTTACTAAATCTTTACTCGTACCCATATATAAAGAGACTTTGCATTAAGATGAGCCCAAAGTGTTTCCATGAAAATGAAACTTTTGTACATATTTAACAATAAGGATTACTTTAAATGCCTGTTTAAATTATTTAAATTTTTATATAAAATACATTCATATTTCAATTTATGAATAACCTTTTCTACCTTATATGTATTTTTCATATATTTATTTTTATAAACCTCTTTATATGACCATTTCTCATAACCACCAAGATGCCCTTTGGAGCCACATATGATACTCTTTTGTTCTGTTCTGAGTACATCTTACCTGTGTTGTGATGCTGTTTGAGGTTCAAAAATTTTAAAATTAATGTATAATGTTGTAATTGGAAAGTTTATTTTAAATCTCAATAAAAGTTTGTCTAAAACAAATTATTACTGTATTTATTGTCTTCATGGATCAATAATATTTGTGAAGACATTGTAGATAAAATTATACCTTTATTAGATGATCCTCTGAGGTGGGAGCTTAGCATGTTGCACTTTTTGTGTAACACTTCTGAGACTTAAACTTTGCATATAATTTGTATGAATTACATTTTAAATACATTGGTCAGCTGCTGAATCTTGTTAAAATGTACTCCCAGCAGCTAATGTGGTATATATCACATGATAGTACCTAATCAATACATATATTTTTTTGACATTTTGAAGAAGTTGTTGGATCTGGTATGTATTACTTGGGTAGAGCCAATCATTTCTGCTGAAAATTAGTGTTGGTATATAAAAATAAGAGATTCCCAGTTATTTAGCCTCAGCAAACTGCCCTATTCTGATATGTGTGAGACAGATAGTTTTATATAAACTATAGTTATTTACCCAATGCACATGCTACCATTCCTTACTAACAGACCGTCACATTTTGAAATAAGTCTAGAAGAATATGTGGGGAGTAATGTCTGATAAATTAGACTCCGGCAACATGTCCTTGGTGAAAATGAGCAAGACAACAGTTAAATAAGCTCTGTTAACAACAGTTGGAGGGATTAATAGCAGCAACATCTAAGCAACCTTCCGAACGCTAGCTTCATAAAATTTTTACCTGACTTTCTTCTCCTCAAGACTTTCTTCTAAACCTAAAGTTAGTATTCCCGCCTTTAGCTCATCCATTACAGCACTCTGGATATAACCACTTGAAACTGTTTTGTGTGATTCTTTCTAAATCTTTTTATGCCTATTTTCCTCCTGCAAATCATATATTGATAGTTCATTTTAAACGTCTGATACTGTTTATGCTATTCAGGAATTTTTGTTTTGTACTTAACAAATAATCTAGAAATTATCTAGGTAGCTTTCTATGACTGTGTGTGTGTGTGTGCATGTGTGTGAGTGTGCGCGCATGCATACATGGGTGCATAACTTTTTGCTTAGCTATGGCATCACAATTTATAGTATGGTACATAAATTACTTACTGGTGCTCAACCATTTAACATTAAAATTAAATATTCTAAATACACATTCATAGACATTGAAGTTTGGAGTTAAAGTATATGAATTTTAAGCACATAAAAACTTGGCCGGACATGATTGTGCACACCTCGGGTCCCAGCCACTCGGGAGGCTGAGGTTGAGCCCAGGAGGTCAAAGCTGCAGTGAGAAGTGATCCCATCACTCCACTCCAGCCTGGGCAACAGAGCAAGACCCTGTTTCAATAAAAGAATAAGAGAGAGAGAGAGAGAGAGAGAGAGAGAGAGAACTGACAACTTGCCAACCAACAATTTTGAAACAAATCCGTTAGATAATTTGTTTATCAAGTATTTGACATTATTCTTGTCCACTCAGGAAAAAAACAGGTCTTAACAACCTTTATTTTAGCAAAAAAAAAAAAAAAGCTGCTTTGATTAGGAAATAAAATTTCCTAAATAGAATTTCTATTTTCCACAATTTACATTTATCTCTTTGTGTGCTGTGTGCTCTGCCTTTCTTATTAAAAACGCTTCTACAGAAGCATGGCTACCCTTTGCTGCCTGTTCATATTTAGGATAGGGAAATGAATAACAAATTGGAAGATTTATGTATGTGTGCCAGAGTCTTTCAACAATTGACTTCACTGATAGATCTTTTAGCAGGCTATTTTTTAAAATACACATATTTTATGTCTTTTTAAAAAATAATTTCAACTTTTATAGTCAGCGGTTACATGTGCAGCTTCTTTTACATGGGTACTTCGTGTAATGCTGATGTGTGGGGTACAATTGAGCCTTTCACCCAAGTAATGAGCATAGTACACAATGGTTAGTTTTTCAGCCCTTGCTCTTCTCCTTCCCTCCACCATCTAGTAGTACTCAGTGTGTATTGTTGCTATATTTGTCCATGTTTACCCAATGTTTTGGTTTCATACATAAGTTAGAACATGTGGCATTTGATTTTCTGTTCCTGTATTTATTGGTTTAGGATAATGGACTCTAGCTGCATCCATATTGCTGCAAAGGATATGATTTCATTTATTTTTATAACTGCACAATATCTCATGGTGTGTATGTACCACATTTTCTTTATCCAATGTACCATTAATGAGCTCCTAGGTTGATTCTGTGTCTTTGCTGTGGTGGACAGTGCTACAATGAACATACAACTGAATTCGTCTTTTTGGTACAATGATTTATGTTCTTCTGGGTATATATTCAATAATAAGATTACTGGTAGTGCTATTCTAGGTATATATTCAATAATGCTAGTAGTTCTGTTTTAGGTTCTATGAGAAATCACTAAACTGCTTTCCACAATGGCTTACCTAACTTACACTCCCACCAACAATATGTAAGCCTTCCCTTTCCTCCTCAGCCTTGCCAGCATCTGCTGTCTTTAACTTTTTAATAATAGGTATTCTGACACCTGTAAGATGGTATCTTATTGTGGTTTTAATTTGCATTTTTCTGAATTTTAGTGATGAGCATTTTTTCACTGCTTGTAAGCCACCTGTATATCTTCTTTTGAGAAGTGTCTGTTCATGTCCTTTGACCAATTTTAATGGGATTATTTGTTTTCTACCTATTGAAGTGTTTAAGTTTCTTATAGATTCTACATGTTAGATCTTTGTCAAATGCATTATTTGTGAATATTTTCTCCCATCCAGTAGGTTCCCTGTTTACTCTATTGATAGTTTCTTTTGCTGGGCAGGTATTCTTTAGTTAATTAGGTCCAATTTTTCAATTATCATTTTTGTTGAAATTGCTTTTGAGGACTTACTCATAAATTATTTTCCAAGTCTGCTATTATTTGAAGTATATACTTTAACATAGTCTAAGTTATGCTATGGTAGGCAACCAAAAACTTCAGAATTTGAATGTCTTTAGGCAACTACATGTCTACTATATATTAAGAGTTGTCTTTTTCATCTTATTGTCACTCAATGATCATGCTACCTGAGGCTCTTTTATCTGATATACATCTCGACATAGCAGCAGGGAGAGGCAAACATACAGAGAATCACTGCTGGATCTTAAATGCATCTATATCTGAATAAGAAAGATTATTTCAGTTAATATGTCATTGAGTCTCATGACCACAACTAACTTTGAGGAGGTAAAAACATGTAATCCTCCTAATGCACAGAAGTACTTCTGAGCAGTGCTAATACTTTCCATAATTATGCCATATTCATTTGGGCTTCTCTCTCAGCTTATTAGACTACCCATAGAAGAACCTCCTACGATTCTATTTTCAGCATGTATACTCAACCTTTAATAAAATAAAATTTAATACTAACTTTTTTTAAAGAAAAGAAGATATACTTAACAATAATACTCCAGCATTAAATATTCTAATATCATATTCTTTTTAAAAATGTAATTTCAAGTAGCAATTAAACTAATCAAAATTCAGAATATTAGAACATTCTTTAAGATTTAATATTTTGCTAATTTGTTCAGTGTCTTAAAGGCAACATATAAGATTAACAGACATCTGTAATAACTTTTAGTTTTTTCTATCAGAAATTTGAGGATTTTTGAGTTACTCCTTTCCAGGCAATTTAACAAGAAGGCTTGGATATACTTTATCAAATTATTTTTAATTAATCTTGGCCACTACATCAATTGCTTTTTAGGGAAGAAGAGATGTTAGATAGTACACTAAAATATTATAATGTTATTAGATCACATTTTAGATTTCAAGTAGCTAAGGAACAGTGATTCCTTTGTAAACAGAAGAATCATACCTGGATTATGGCTTAACAGCATCATTTTGGTTGTTTTGTAGAGAACAAAGTGTATAATAACAATATGAGATTGTGGAGACATGTTAGAAAGCTACTGAAATAATACAGAAGATAAATGATAGCAATTTGGACAAGGGCAGCGTTAGTGATAGAAAGTGGCCACATTCTAGACAGTTGCTGTTGGTAGGTTCAAGTAGATCCGCAGATATATTTGGATGAATACATCAGGAAATTCAAGGATTTTTCTTTTTTAATTTTCAAGTTTTTAAAAATTTTTTTCTGGGTACATTATTAGGTGTATATATATATATTTATTTATGGGGTATATGAGACATTTTGATATAGGCAGGCAATGTGAAATAAGTGTATCATGGAGAGTGGGATAGCCCCTCAAGTATTTATTCTTTGAGTTACAAACAATCCTATTACACTTTTGAATTTAGTTATTTTAAAATGTACAATTAAGTTATTACTGACTATGATTACCCGATTGTACTGTTGAATAGTAGGTCTTATTCATTATTTCTAATTATTTTGTGTACCGATTAAGCATCCCATCTTCCCCCAACCCTTCTATTACCCTTCCTGTCCTCTGGTCACCATTCTCTACTCTCTATGTCTATCAGTACAATTGTTTTGATTTTTAGATCTCACAAATAAATGAGAACATGCGATGTTTATCTTTCTTTGCCTGGCTTATTTCACTTAACATGTTCTCCATTTCTATCCATGTTGTTGCAAATGACAGGTTCTCATTCTTTTTATGGCTGAACAGTACTTCATTGTGTATATGTAACACATTTTCTTTACCCATTCATCTACTGATGGACACTTAGGTTGCTTTCGAATCTTAGCTATTATAAACAGTGCGTAAGAAAAATAGAAATGCAGGTATTTCTTTGATATACTGATTTTTAAACGTTTCTTTTCTACTTATGAAGGAATGGATTTATAAAAAATTTATTTTTATTTATTGTAATTAGAATGTAGGAACATATTTGAGAGAATCAAAAGCAGATGACTAATATAGAGGTAGTTAGATAAGAACGGATTCAGGAAGAATTTGAAACAAGAAATATACATTTGGGAGATATCGGCATAATAAAGGTATTTTACCTAGGAAGCAAATAGAGAAGAAGAACATTTCTAGGATAATGTCTTGGAGAGAACTTATACTTTCAGGTTAAGAAGAGGAGAATCCAGCAAGGGATAAATATCATCAAAAGGATTTGTGTAATGATTAAATCTAAATTCCTGAAGAATGAATAGATGTGGAATTGCTCCAAATCCCTATCTAATATTGATTTCTAATCGGACCAGTTGTTTACTAAGAAAGAGGGAAATGAATGTTTTACATACTTATGACAGCATTATATCTCATCTCATCCCTAGTTCTGAGTAGGTGCAACATTCTCCGGACATATTTTGAATTTTCCCTTCTCTATCATTTAATTTTCTTTTCTCTGCCTTATTTTTCCCTCCAACCAAGGTGGTAACAAGATTTAAACAGACAGAAAAAAATTAGGTGTTGAGGATTCATTGAACAGGGAGAAATACTCCACTGTGACCTTCAGGCTTTTCAGTTTTTTTTATTTTTTGCACCACAACTATGTCTCCTCTAACCTTAATGATAAAACATATAAATTAAATGAACATTAGTTATATGCAAATATTTATCAGTTAAATTCTGCTAAATTGGATATATGAATTTCAAGGTACATTTGTAGGCATAACTTAACTGAGAATTTATCTAAATATTTTGAATAATTTCAATCAAAGCTCAACATTTTGTTGACTAGTAAGTGGGTAGTGCAATAAAGGTAACAAAACTATCAAGATAACAGTCTCAATTTTAATGTAATTTGAAATAAGTAGATAACAGATGTGACAAAATCAGTTTGATATATTTGTGTTACATCTAAAACTTATGTAATATTTGTTTCATACCCACATGGTAAAATTATAACCACTTTGGTAAACAAGGCTTTTCAATATTTTGTTAATTACTTGATGGTCACCTAAGAAAAGACTTATATGGGCCTGTGTAAGAAATGTGGAAAAGAAATATTTGGAAGAGGATTCTCTAAGAGATTATTGTGAAACATTACAAACACAATGAAGATTCATTTTTAATTTTAAACATTTTAATCAGTTAAAACCCTTTTGTAAATCTTAAACATATTCCATACATTCTGAAATTGCTGTCTGAACTGTTGATTAAGAGATAAAATTGCTTATCAATTTGAATATAGGTATCTGAAGTATTGAACACTAGGAAAATATGACAAGTAAAATGTAAACAGCTCTATAAACTAGATGTTTGGTAAAATTGTGATAATCAATTTTACTATTTTTGGACTTGAAAGATAAATAAATCTAAAATGGAAAGTTTTACAGATTTTGCTTTAAGTCTTGGTGTGTGTGTGTGTGAGTTAAATGGTAGATTTCATTAAATGTCCATGTACTTCAATTTGAAATTATGTAATATTCTGGGCTTTATGAAGACACTTAAGAGAATTTAGAGTATACTTGCTGATAGCCACCAAACACTTTCCCAATAAAACTGGAAAAACCTTTTAAAATTATTATTGAGGATCTCTAGGTCGTAGAATTCTCTCTTTGCCTTGACCTAAAGTAAACTGGTGTTCTGATTATGAGAGAAATATAAAACACAATTAAATTCAATTAAATAAAATACATTTTTATGTTTTGTTTTTTAACTTAACTATGAACTGTCTTTGAAAGACTTGGTCTCTTTCGCAAATTCTTTTTAGTAAAATTCTACATGTAAAATATGGTACACTTTTTAGAAATTCTTCTAACTCAAACCTCAAATTCTAGTATGGGTTATCGATTCATCTTTTCTCTCAATCTTGCATGTCTAAAATGGTATTACAATGTTCTCTATCAAAATTTAAACTACAGATAATTTACCTGTATACATAACAACTTGTATATAATAAGATGCATATACATATATATGATATACATACAAACAGAAGCGCACACACACACATATAAATGTGTATATAGCCATGCATCACTTAACGATGAGGATATATTCTGAGTCATATAAAGTTAGATGATTTTGTCATTGTGCAAACATCATAAAGTGTACTTACACAAACCTAGATGTTATAGCCTACTACACACCTAGGTTAAATGGTATAGGCTATTGCTCTTAGGCTACAAACCTCTATGGCATGTTACTGTACTGAAAACTGTAGGCAATTGTAACACAATGGCATTTGTTTATCTAAACATATTTAAACGTGGAAACATTATAGTAAATATACAATATCATAGTTTTAAGGGACACAGTCTACATGTGGCCGCTTATTGACTGAAACATTGTTATGAGCTGCATGACTGTTTATAGACATGACTGTTTATATATATATAAACATATATATGTATATATAATATATAAACATATATATGTATATATAATATATAAACATATATATGTATATATAATATATAAACATATATATGTATATATAATATATAAACATATATATGTATATATAATATATAAACATATATATGTATATATAATATATAAACATATATATGTATATATAATATATAAACATATATATGTATATATAATATATAAACATATATATGTATATATAATATATAAACATATATATGTTATATATGTAATATATAAACATATATATGTTATATATGTAATATATAAAATATATGTTATATATGCAATATATATAACATATATAAACATATATATACATATATAAACATATATATAAAGCATATATATAAACATTAACCCATCCATGTACACATTCACATTTTATTTCCAGCACACATATATACACACACACACACACACACACATTTTATTTACTTTCCAACTGTATATTTACTTTTATTAGGTATCTGTGTTAAGGATCCTTGCCCATTTTTTAGTCAGGTTGTTTGTTCCCTCTTTGCTGAGTTTTAAGAGTTCTTAGTATAATATACTTTGGATAACAGTCCTTTATCAGAAACTTATCTTGCAAATATATTCTCCCAATTGGTGGCTTTATTTTCATTATTTTTAACAGAGAAGAAATTTTAATGAAAACCAGCTTATCAATTCTTTCTTTCATGTATTGTGTATTTTATGTTATTTCTAAAAATTAATCACCAAACAAAGCCATTTACATTTTCTTCTATGTTGTCTTCTAGAAGTTTAATAGTTTTGTGTTTTACATTTAAGTCTGTGATCCACTTTAAGTTAATTTTTATATGTGGTATATATTTTAAAGAAAGAAGGAATAAGGTATTTTGACTAAAGAAATGGTATGGTCACCACCAAAGTAATATTCCGCGTTTTGCTAATTCACAGTGTAACACAAAAATAATAAAATAATTACAAGGGACTTCTGTTCATGAGTAGTTTTCCTTATACATATCAGGCAATGTAGAACAGTAGGATTTAAGAGTACATAGTCAGTACTATTTGTTTGCCATGTAATTTCCATTCCCCATGAATACACGTGCACTCAAATATATTAAATATATGTGTATACATTTTATATATATGAATCTTAAACATAATATGTACCCATTATTCATTTTATAGCTTCATTAACACCATCATCTTCATTAATATTATTATTCCACTTGATATTCAGCTGACTTTTAATTGTCTGAGCATAGAGTGACTTAAATTGGTCAACATGGATTAAAGTGTATGGCTTTGTTACTTGAATAAGTTTCTGTCCATTCTGATGCAGGACAGGTGAGCTCCCAATTGGAGCTTATCCCAGGAAGTTTCTTTGCTTCACCCAGGAAATAATTCAAAGGTGAGCTGATAGAAGAAAACAGCCTAAATGAAATGGCAGTGTTACAGCTCAGGCTGTGTTATGGCCCTCTGACTCCTCCTACAGAGCAGGACTACCCCCTGGGCAGTATGCAGAGAGTAGCAGCTCAGGGCAGTTCTGCAGTTGTATTTATACTTGTTTTTAATTACATGCAGATTAAAGAGAGGTTTATGTAGAAATTTCTAGGAAAAGCGTAACTTCTGGGTCATTGGTCATTGTCATTGGAAAGGGGCAGTAACTCCTGAGTGTTGCCACGGCAATGGTAAACTGACTTGGCACACTGGTGGGCATGTCTTATGGAAAGCTGCTTCTGCCCCATTTCTGTTTTAGCTAGTCCTCAATTTGGTTCCTTGTTCGAGCCCCATCTACAGAGTCAAGTCCCACCTCCTACCTCAATTCCACTGGATGAACAAAAGGAATATTTCCGCAGGTGCTGCCTGCAGCTCAAATATCTTGTGACCAAAAGGGGAACAAGCTGAGCTGCCATTTCTAGGACGGCATAGTGAAGATACGGAAAGTATCTCAATCTTTGATGACACTGTTTAGTTGCTAAATTAACCAAGTATGAGTCCCCTCCTCCCTCTCCCTCCTCACCCCTAGATTTTTGTTATGTGGGATAATAAATCCCCTTACTGTTTTAGCTGGATAGAGTCAGAAATTACATTAATTACATTCAAAATCTCCCTGGTACTGAGACAAAGTTTTAAGTACTAGATTTTTCTCTTATAATCTGTGTGACCTTATTAAAATTATTAATGTTATTGGGGTTTGGTTTACTCAACTGTAAAGTTATTTGGGTGACACATTCCAACACAAAATCATGTTATGTTTCCTGTAGACCCGATGATCAAATTTAGTTTATAAAAATCTGAGTATGCATAGCAGAGGGTTTTTTGTGTGACTCATTCTGGCAATTTATGATGCGAATTATAGATTTTTCCTCTATTCCCCAGAATCTAATATAGTAGGATGTTCTTAATTCTTACAGTTCCTCAAGTTCCTGAGGGCGGAGACTCCATGTGAAATGATTCTAGTTATAATAGTCACTTCTCTTTGGTTGAAGTAACTGTTAATTAAGAGACCATCAAACTCACATGTTTCTCTCAATAGCCTACCTTTGTATATTCAAAGCAGTTGATGAGCCTGCAGGATATAAAAAAATGCTGAAGGAATCATGGTTTTCCTTGATATCTAAGAACAGATGTGCATGATGTCTGTCTAGGGTGAAATGTAAATCTGGATAATTACATATTACACCTGCCTATTTTTCTCCCTGAAGCATTCTCAATTAGGTTTTGGAGAGTACTGCCCACAATCACAAAGTCACCATCTGCTCTTTTAAACAACTATACTAATTTTGCTAAACGAAATGGAGCTTATATAATGGGTTTGCATTACAATTTATTTAATTTTTCAGTTTAAATCAAGAGGAACAGAGCTATTGAACTTGCTCAGTTTTGTCTTTTGTTTTCTTGTAAAGATGACCCTGCTTTTCCTGTATTAGATTAGCTGAAGGATTATAAGACATTCTGTCTGAGTGTTCGCTTTTCTCATCAATGTGACTTACATCTGTCGACCTTTGAAGACATATCATTTAAAAAGAATCTGCTCAAGGATAAAACCCATAATAAAGATACAAGATAGTCATGTTAGGGATAAAACAAAAATCTCCATAAAATGTTAACTGACCATAAATACAACACACATATAAAGTCTACTTGTTTTGACCCTCAGACATGCTCAGAGAGAAAAACAAAAAGGGCAAGTCATAACTCTCATAAGAATCATGTATGCTTAAAAGCAATATTTCCCCCTTGCTATGGAAGGAATATAGTAGTAATAATAATACCACCAACAACAAAAACAATAAGCAATTGCTCCTACCTTGTTGATTAGAAAATTATTTTAACAAAATTTTAAGTTAACATATTCCATTAAAAAATTTTCCTTGATCATTGTGGAAGGATGACCGACAAATTTAAATTAAATATATTTATGTTTATCTAAATATTTTAAATCCTTTAAATATTAAATATCTTAATCTTTATCAAAATATTTTAAATATTAAAATACCTAATATTTTAGCATTGTTTTCATGGCCTTGCAGTCTTACCTTTCTTCTATATTTTGGTAAATTTTTTTGCCGTCAATCCTCAGCCTTTTCACGATTCAGGGATGCAACATATAATACATTATTTCATCTTTGTTTCTATTCTCTATCCATTTCTCATCAGACTTTATCTATTCAAAGAAGACTTCTCTACTACTCAATTTATCATTTTGAATCGTTAGGAATATTTTTCAATGCTTAAGGAATTGTGTCTAAATTTATGTGCCTATATCCACATCTCATAAATACATTTAACATCTTTCAGATCAGATGCTGTTGTGTACTCATATTTAAGTCACCAGAACCTTTTAATAAGTACCTGAACATATTTATGATACTGAGTTATTCTCTTTGAAAACTGGCACAAGACAGGGATGCCCTCTCTCACCACTCCTATTCAACATAGTGTTGGAAATTCTGGCCAGGACAATCAGGCAAGAGAAAGAAATAAAGGGTATTCAATGAGGAAAAGAGGAAGCCAAATTGTACCTGTTTGCAGATGACATGATTGTATATTTAGAAAACCCCATCAGCTTAGCCCCAAATCTCCTTAAGCTGATAAGCAAATTCAGCAAAGTCTCAGGATACAAAATCAATGTGCAAAAATCACAAGCATTCCTATACACCAATAACAGACAAGCAGAAAGCCAAATCATGAGTGAACTCCCATTCACAATTGCTACAAAAAGAATAAAATACCTAGGAATCCAACTTACAAGGGATGTGAAGGACCTCTTCAAGGAGAACTACAAACCACTGCTCAACAAAATAAAAGAGGACACCAACAAATGGAAGAACATTCCAGGCTCATGCATAGGAAGAATCAATATTGTGAAAATGACCATACTACCCAAGGTAATTTATAGATTCAATGCCATCCCCATCAAGCTACCAATGACTTTCTTTACAGAATTGGAAAAAAAACTACTTTAAAGTTCATATGGAACTGAAAAAGAGCCACATTGCCAAGACAATCCTAAGCAAATAGAACAAAGCTGGAGGCATCATGCTACCTGACTTCAAACTATACTACAAGGCTACAGTAACCAAAACAGCATGTTACTGGTACCAAAACAGTGATATATACCAAGGGAACAGAACAGAGGCCTCAGAAAAAAACATCACACATCTACAACCATCTGATCTTTGAAAAACCTGACAAAACAAGAAATGGGGAAAGGATTCCCTATTTAATAAATGGAGCTGGGAAAACTGGCTAGCCTTATGTAGAAAGCTGAAACTGGATCCCTTCCTTACATCTTATACAATTCAAGATCCCTTCCTTCCACCTTCCTTATACAATTCAAAATCCCTTCCTTACACCTTATACAATTCAAGATGTATTAAAGACTTAAATGTTATACCTAAAACCATAAAAACCCTAGAAGAAAACCTAGGCTATACCATTCAGGACACTGGCACGGGCAAGGACTTCATGACTAAAACACCAAAAGCAATGGCAACAAAAGCCAAAATAGACAAATGGGATCTAATTAAACTAAAGAGCTTCTGCTCAGCAAAAGAAACTACCATCAGAGTGAGCAGGCAACCTACAGAATGGGAGAAAATTTTTGCAATCTACGCATCTGACAAAGGGCTAATATCCAGAATCTACAAAGAACTTAAACAAACTTACAAGAAAAAATCAAACAACCCCATGAAAAAGTGGGCAAACGATATGAACAGACACTTCTCAAAAGAAGGCATTTATACAGCCAACAGACTCATGAAAAAAATGCTCATAATCACTGGTCATCAGAGAAATGCAAATTAAAACCACAATGAGATACAATCTCACACCAGTTAGAATGGCGATCATCAAAAAGTCAGGAATCAATAGGTGCTGGAGAGGATGTGGAGAAATAGGAATGCTTTTACACTGTTGGTGGGACTGTAAACTAGTTCAACCATTGTGGAAGACAGTGTGGTGATTCCTCAAAGATCTAGAACTAGAAATACCATTTGACCCAGCAATCCCATTACTGGGTATATACCCAAAGGATTATAAACCATGCTACTATAAAGACCCATGCACACGTATGTTTATTGTGGCACTATTCACAATAGCAAAGACTTGGAACCAACCCAAATGTCCATCAGTGATAGAGTGGATTAAGAAAATGTGGCACATATACACCATGGAATACTATGCAGCCATAAAAAAGGATGAGTTCATGTCCTTTATAGGGACATGGATGAAGCTGGAAACTATCATTCTGAGCAAACTATCACAAAGACAGAAAACAAAATACCCCATGTTCTCACTCATAGGTGGGAATTGAACAATGAGAACACTTGTACCCAGGGTGGGGAACATCACACACTGGGGCCTGTCGTGAGGTGGGGGCATGGGGGAGGGATAGCACTAGGAGAAATACCTAATGTAAATGACAAGTTAATGAGTGCAGCAAACCAACATGGCACATGTAAACGTATGTAACAAACCTGCATGTTGTGCACATGTACCCTGGAACTTAAAGTATAATTAAAAAATCCTGAGTTAATTATTCATCCTCTCAAAAACATCCCTAAGTTTTTGGGATTTTAGTATTTAACTATGCTTTAAAATATTACTGCACTTTTCAAGTTCTCTTTTAGAAAAAAAAAAAACTCGGCTTATAATAGAATTGATAAACTGGTCAGAGATATACAACTTTCCAGAGAGCAAGTTCTGTGATTCCTTGATCTTTACTATTTGTGATCATTAACTTTTGCAATAGTACAGGTGCCCTTGCGTCACGCTCAGAATGTCCTTTGGAAAGGTTCGCGGCTAGTTTAAACATGAATTGCTTAACTTTACCACCCTGGTTCTCTACAGGCTCTAATGAGCTTTGCTCACCTGCACCAACGCACTCTGCCTAGAGCACATTGCCCTCGCACTGCCTTATTTTACTCTATAGCATGCCAGTTTCTAAAAATCTTCAACCAAAATAATTAGTATTGTTAATTAAACATTGCTATTAGTTATTCAGTATTATTTCAGCATACTTTTATCACACATCTACCAGGTAACAGGCAGTGTTCTGTTTTTTTACATTGATTATCTCATTCAATAATCAAAACAAACAAAAAGATCACTATTTTATTTTATTTTTTTTACTATTAGCCTTGTTTTATAGAAGACAAAAGTCAAGATCCTAGAAGTGAGAAACACTCAAGATTACAGTGTTGTTAAGAGTTGGTAAAGTGAGGATTTGAATGAAACAGTATGATTCAGGATTGTGTTGGTAAACTAGCTGTCAGTTTGGATCATGGAGAAGGAGGCACTGATTTATAAAGTTTGATGATTTTTGTGGTACAAATGTTACCACTCTTTCTAATTTCAAGCTTCCAAGATGATATGCCTAAACAGGAGCTAGCAAGGTATATGTGAAATGGCTCTTGAGAGCCACTAAGGGCATTAAATGACTTTTATAAAGCATTATTTTTATTTCCTAAACAAACTTGGAATATCCCCCCATGAGGTTTTGCTTCTTTCATTTCCTCTATTAAATATTATCATTCTAAAATCTACCTGATAAAATTCTACGTACTCTTCAAGGTCCCACTCATCAATCACCATTTCTATAAAGTACTGCAAGAGCCATATTTTTTTTTCTGGAACAAAAACATAAATCTCTATGCTATTCATTTGTTAAAATACATTTGTGTCATCAGTTAACACTTCTTTTAAAGTAAGTACTGTCTCCATAAGGGCAGGTATTTGATCTTTTAATCAACATGTTACCCTGGATAGTGCCTCACAGAGAGAACATAGTTGTTCATGGAATTTCTGAAAAAAGCGCGTAAAGAAATAAATATATTAGTAACCGTGCATAAATAAATAAATGAATAAATTAGTTAATGAATGGCTGACAAAATGACAAAAACTATTAAGGTTCTGGATAATAGTCATCTGGGATTTTCTTGTTAATCTTGTCATATTGTCTCCAACACCATAGGATGAGGGGTTGAAGTGAATTGAATAGTGTTTTATTGATACAATCTGGTTGCCTTTGTGTGAGCATGTTACTATATGTACATAAATACACACACGTATATACATACATATATATGTATAATATATATGAAATATTGAAACTCTTCAGTATTAAATTCTAGATAATATCAGAAAAACATGAAAATGTATCAGGTCAAGAGAGTAGTGAGATCTGAAGCAGGCTTGTTTTTCATGTATTGTATCTGGATATTATAAACATGATGACTAGATTTCTGGCTTGAATTGCAGTAGAGATATTGGCCTCAGTTCTGTTTGCCCCTCTCTGAGGATATTTTACTTATCTTTGACTCTAAAGCTGGCATGAAGCAAATAGAGTGGGGGAGGGAGAGAGATAGAAATATTTAACTAGAAAGTTCAAAAATCATTTTGTAACATTTAGCTCATTCAAAAAGAAATGCATAACTACTTTCTGTGAATGCTGAAAGTTTGATTCAGATTATATTGAACTACATGGTCAGCAAAGTGAAACACGTGGCACAATTTGAAATCCTGAGTAAATAATCATAACTTAATTGTTGCAATGAAGAGAAAAATCTGTATGGAGATTTTGAGTTTTGATATAATCTGATTGTTGCCATTAAATAATAAAGCCTTAACAATAAATAAAATATTTTAAAAAGTTACAATTTAATACTCATTTACTGGAAATACTTCTATTTAAGAACCATTTTATATTTATACTTAAATATTTACTTTTCTAATATAATGCCTCCTTTAATGTTTCAAATAATTAGGAAGCATTAATTTTCTTTTGATACTTTAGTGAACTAAAAAGGTATATATTTCAGGAGTTCCTTCACATATCAAGCATTTTTGAGAGAACAGTAAACTTCATTCTGTGATATCTAAGTTAATATAGAGTGAGTACACTGAAGCATTCAAATATAGACTCATCCTTTTTTCAATGGTAAGTCAGGTCTTTTAGGTGAAATTCTATTTTTAATCATGTGAGAACATAATTAATTTTCTTGACTCTATCCTCTAAGAAGATGAATAGACTCTATCATAAATATAGAGTTTTTTCAAATTAAAACTATTTTATTCATGTATATATATAGAGAGAGATAATATAGGCTCTTTCAATGTCATCTGTGAATGCATTAATCAAGTTCTTTATGTGCTACAGAGCATTGCAAGGTAATAAGTTTATTGCACCTTTCATCAAGGCAAAGATTTGCTTATGCACATTTGAATGAAAAAAGCTTGCTTACTTTTCAGGTTGCTTCTGTTTGAAAAATGGCTTACTAGAGTAAATTTTATACTATTTAGTTTCAAAAATGAAAGCTTTCTATGCAGATTATGACAAATTAGTAAATAAAATTTGTTGCAATGGCTCTCTATTCCAATGCACATAATATTTTCACAGACTGTAAACATATGTCAATATAATGATATACTGTTTATTTCAGTAAAATGTTATGAAGTTAAACAAAATAATTTAGGAATGAAAAATAACCTGGCATTTGGGCCACCACATATACTTTTTGTCCTAGTGGTGGCTGTTGGTAATCAGTTACAGTACCCCTTAGATTAAAAGCATGTGTGCCTCTTATTTTTCATTCATGCTGTAATCAAGACAGCCATTACCGTTTGATTTAAACTGGCCAGTGAGAGGAAACCTACTTGTCATCATGGAGTGTTCTGCAGGAGACCATATCAAAAAAAAAAAAATCAGTTTTAAAGTCTGTTGCAGATAAATGTTATTAGTAATATAAGGTAGTACAAATATAAAAATGAGTCAATTCAATAATTTGTACCAGATTCAATATTACTCCTATAATATTGCCAGTTCTATTAAAATATACTCTCTTCAATTAGATTGATAAAGTATCATGACAGCTGATATGCAAAATTGTACATAGAATTTGTCTGCATGTGAACATAATCTGAAATATGTACCAGGGCTCAGAAACACCACACTGAAGAAAAGACTTGAGAAGAGGTTCTCCTTCAAAGATGGGAAACATCCACCCAAATATGCATTGGTTTGACATTAAGGTAAGATGAATGATTTAGACTTTATAGAGCACTGTTATATGTTAGACAGTGTGCTACGTGATGTGTGATGTCACACAGAACTATTTTATTTAGTCCTGAGAAAATCTGGGGATGCAGCAATAGGTATCCTCATTTCATGAGTGTGTATTAAAAAGGATGAACTGATTTATCAAAAATTATAAAGATATAGGGTTAAAAATTAGGTACTTTGATTCTCAGTCATATGTATAACTCCAAACAAGCACAAACCATGGTGTCCCTGCTTTAAACTAAAGTCCTCATATTAACGGTTAAGTGAAATAGAACCTCTGTGAGAAATTATGCATCAAGTTTTATTGATATGGTACTATTTCTTGAGTCATGGTTTTGATTACTGTAGCTTTGTGGTAAGATGTTTGCTTTTTTGTTTTGTTTTGTTTTGTTTTGTTTTGTTTAGTATCCTGTGATGGCAGATGCAGTAAGTTTTGAAATTGGGAAATGTGAGTACTTTGACTTTTTTTTTCAAGATTAATTTGGTTATTTGGAGCACCTTTAAATTTCATATAAATTTTTAGATCAGCTTGCCCATTTTGGTAAAAAAAATGAAAAATACAACCTACATCCTCAAGTAGTTTCCAGTGTCCATTCCCTTCTATGTGTCCATATGTACTCAATAATTATCTCTCACTTATAATGAGAACATGTGATATTTTGTTTTCTGTTCCTGTGTTAGTTTGTTTAGGATAATGTCCTTCAGCTCTATTTATGTTCTTGCAAATGACTTGATCTCATTCTTTTTTTTTTTTTTTTATGGCTGGATCGTATTCCATGGAGTCTATGTACCACATCTTTCTTATTCAATCCAGCATTGATGGGCACATAGTTTTATTCCATGTCTTTGTTTTTGTGAGCAGTGCTGCTATGAACATACATGTGCAAGTGTTTTGATAGTAGAAGAATCTATGTTCCTTTGGGTATATATCCAATAATGGGATCGCTGGGTCAAATGGTAATTCTGTTAAGTTCTTTGAGAAGTCACCAAACTGCTTTCCACAATGGCCGATCTAATTTACATTACCACTGGCAGTGTAAAAGTGTTCTCTTTTCTCCACCACCTTGGCAGCATCATTTATTTTTTGGCTTTTTGATAATAGTCATTTTGATTGATGTGAGATTGTATCTCATTGTGGTTTTAATCTGCATTTCTCAAATAGTGTTGAGCATGTTTTCATGGGCTTGTTGGCCACGCGTATGTCTTCTTTTGTGCAGTATTTGTTAATGCCCTTTGTATACTTTTTAATGGGATTGTTTGCTTTTTGCTTGTTAATTTGTTTAAATTTCTTATTGATGCTTGATATTAGACCTTCATCTGAAGCATAGGTTGCAAATATTTTCTTTCATTTTGGAGGTTGTCTGTCTACTCTGTTGACAGTTTCTTTCACTGTGCAGAAGATCTTTAGTTTACATCTCATTTGTCAAGTTTTGGTTTTGTTGCAATTGCTTTTGGTATCTTCATCATGAAATTTTTGCCAGGTCATGTGTCCAGAATGGTATTTTCTAGGTTATCCTCCAGGGTTTTTATAGTTTTAGGTTTTACATTTAAGTCTTTAATCCATCTTAAGTTGGCTTTTGCATATGGTAAAATGAAGAGATCTAGTTTCAATCTTCCACATATGGCTAGCCAGTTATTCCAGGCACCATTTATTGAATACAGTCCTTTCCCCATTGCTTGTTTTTGTCAATCTTGTTGAAGATCAGAGGGTTGTGGGTGTGTGGCATTACTTCTGGGCTCTCTATTCTGCTCTATTTTTCTGATTCTGTTTTTGTAATAGTACCATGCTGTTTTAGTTACTATAGCTTTGTATATGACAAAGTCGGGTAATGTGATGCCTCCAGCTTTGTTCTTTTTTGCTTAGGATTGTCTGGCTATCCAGGCTCTTTTGTGGTTCCATATGAATTTTAAAATAGTTTTTTTCCAATTCTGTGAAGAACGTTATTGGTAGTTTGATAAGAATACTACTGAATCTGTAAATTGATTTGGGTAGTATGGTCACTTTAACAATATCGATTCTTCCTATCCGTGAGCATGGAATGTTTTTCCATTTGTTTGTGTCATTTCTGTTTTCTCTGAATGGTGTGCTGTAATTCTCATCATAGAGGTCTTTCACCTCCTTGGTTAGCTGTTTTCCTAGGTATTTTATCCATTTATGTGGCTATTGTGAATGGGATTGCATTCTTGATTTGGCTTTTGACTTAGATACTTTTGGTGTATAGAAATGCTAATAATTTTTGTACATTGATTTTGTAACCTGAAACTTTGCTGACATTGTCAGATCAAGGGGCTTTGGGGCAGAGAGTATGGGTTTTGTTTTGTTTTGTTTTGTTTTGTTTGGTATAGAATGATATCATCTGCAAACAGGAATAGTTATACTTTCTCTGTTTCTATTTGCATGTCTTTTATTTCTTTCTCTTACCTAATACCTCTGGCTAAGTTGTCCAGTAATATGTTTAATAGGAGGGGTGAGAGAGGACATCCTTATGGTGTTCCAGGTTTCAAAAGGAATGCTTCTAGCTTTTGCCCATTCAGTATAATGTTAGCTGTGAGTTTCTCATTGATGGCTCTTATCATTTTGTAGTAAGTTCCTTCAATATCTACCCAATGTATAAATAAGAACTGGCACCACCCCTACTGAATCTATTCTAGGAACTTGAGCAGGAGAGACTCCTTTCTAACTCATTCTATGAGGCTAGCAACATCCTGATACCAAAACCTGGCAGAGATACAACAAAAAAAGAAAACTTCAGGCCAATATCCTTGATGAACATTGATGCAAAAATCCTCAAAAAAAAAAACATATTTGCAAACCAAATCCAGCAGCACATCAAAAAGCTAATCCACCATAACCAAGTTTCAAGGTGTCATCCCAGGGATGCAAGGTTGGTTCAATGTAACGCAAATCAATAAATGTATATGTACCACATCTTTGTTATTCAATCACATAAACAGAACTAAATTTTTTCAAGATGTAAAATTTGGTTATTTGAGTATTTTAATTTTTAATCTAAACATTTACAGCTAAAAATTTTTCACTGAAAGTTGTCTTTTCTTCATTCTACAAGTTTTGGTATGTTTTGTTTTCACATTTATTTTCTAATTTACTTTCTGATTTCTGTTTTGGATGATTGGTTGCTTAATAGTGTGCTGTTTATCCTCCACATATTTTTTGAATTTCCCAGTTTCTTTCTGTTATTGATTTATAGCTTCATTCACTTGTAGTAAGAAAAGATACTTTGTATGATTTTTAATGTTTATATTATTGGGTTTATTGTGTAGGCTAACATATGTTCTACTTTATAGAATACTTACTGAGCCCTTGATAATAATGTATCCCTGATGTTGCTAAGTGGAATATTTTATGTGTCTCTTAAGTCTAGTTGGTCTATAATGTCTAAACCCTGTATTTCCATTTAGATCTTCTGTCTAAATGTTGCATCTATTATTGAAAGTGCCATATTGAAGTCTCCATCTGTTATTGCACTACTGTCCAATTTTCCCTTCAACTCTGTTCATGTTTGATTTAAATATTTTGAGACTCCATTGTGGTGCATGTATGTTTATACTTAGATCTTTATGAAATTAACTTTTCTCAATATATAATAGACTTACTTGTCTTTTGTAGACTTTTTTGATTAAAAATCTAACTTGTTTGATATTTATGTAGCCACCCTAGCTCTCTTTTAGTTACCAATTACAAGGAATACATTTTTAAGTCTTTCATTTTCATTCTATGCTTTTAGATTTTAAATGACTCCCTTATAGACAGCATGTAGTTGGACAGCATGTAGTTGGACAATGTATTTGTTCATTTTATATATTCTTCCAATATTTAACTGTGGATTGGTGAGTTTAATCCACTACCTTTAAAATAACTATTTTTAAGGAGGGGCTTACTTTTGCCATTCGCTATTTGTTTTTGTAAGACTTATGCCTTTTTGTTTCTCATTTTTTCCATCACTGGTTTCTTTTGTGTTTAGTTGATTTTTTGTGGTGAACCATTTGAATTTCCTTCTCATTTCCTTTTGTGTCATTTTATAGGTATTATCTTTGTGATTACCATGGAGATTGCATTTAACATCTTCAATTTATAACAATATAGTTCAAATAGGTGTTACCTTTACTTCAATGGCATACAAAAACTCTGGTCCTATACAGCTCCACCTTCCACCTGTCTGTTCTATGACATGGCACTACCTAAAGGCATAATGCAAGATGTTTCTCTGTGCTTTTTCTAACTGGAAACTCAGTTGAGAAAAACAGAGGACATTGCTGAAAAACATGGCAAGCCAAACTAAGTACCCTCAAGCACTTGGGGCAAAATATTATATCAAAACCCACAGTACGTTAACTAAAAACAGAAGCAAAAGCTGAGGTAAGATATGCTTTTTAAACATTTTCTCCATTTAAAACAATATATCTCTTCCTTTATGGATTTATACCTTGTCTTCGGTACACATCCAAACTTCTCAAAGTACGTTTTATATTATCGGATCCATTTATTCACTTAATACTCATTCATCATAACACTACACTTCAAAAGAGAAATCACCAGTGACTTAAATGTTGATAATCCAATAAACAATTTTATCTTTCTCTCTTTTTTCCTTCCTTCTTTCTTCTTTCTTTTTTCTTTCTTTTTTTAAAATTTATTTTATTTTATTTTATTTTTTTAATTACTCTCAGTGACTTAAAATTGCACTTTTACTTTTTTTGGTTATTTTTCTCTGTAAGCTCTTTTTTTTTTTTTCCATTTTACTGACTTCCTTTACTCACTTCAACCATAGAATGTGGAATTTCCTCAATGTTCTGATGCCTACACTTTTCTGACTTCGTTGCTGATATTATTCATATTCATGATGTTGATCACGGCGGCTGCCTGTGGAGCCACCAGGAACAAATGGGAGCCCCACCCCTTCCAAGATGAGGCGAGAGCTTTCAGGTGCCACTGAAGCCACCCAAAACATGGCTGTGGACCTGGACTTCTCACTCGATTGAGCAGGGAGGAGCTCTGCCCTCCTTGGTGGGGCTGCAGCTGCCCAAGTTGTGGCTTCAGATCTGAACCTCCCTGTGTTCTTGGGGTACTGGGAGCAGGCAGGAGTCTTGCTCTCCTGGGTGCAGCTGCAGCCACCCAAACTCGGGCATCCCTGCACTCTTAGGGTTATCGGAAGCCCCCGCTACCCTCACAGGATCAGAATTGTCTGCTCCTGCTGCCTGGCTTCTCCTTACTGTGGGCATCCACACCGATCTTGAAGCAAAGTTGGGGCTGAGCCCTGCTGCCATGAAAAGCAGCAGGAGGCAGATAGATTCCTGGGCAGAAGTGGATGGGTCCCCGGTGAAGCCCCACCTTCATGCCAGGTAGGGCCTGAAGGCTGGGGCAAGGCTGCAGGACCTGTACACCAGAGTGGGAACTTGTGGTCCCTTATCCAGGCCCACCCATGGACCAATTGGCATGCACTTCCTCCCCTCTGTGGCCCATAAAATCCTCAGGTTCAACCAGAGCTGAACAGGTGACAGGACAACCAGCTGCAGAGAGGAGGTATTCACTCTAGGGGCTCCTCTCTACTGAGAGTTTCAGAGGCCTGCAGAGACATCGAGACTACTAGCTGCAGAGGTGAGCAACCCACTCTAGGGCCTCCTGTCTGCTGAAAGCTGGGAAGATGATAGGACAACCTGCCTACAGAGAGGAGTGTCTGACCTGAGGGTCTCTTCTCTGCTAGGAGCTGAACACTCATGGGGTCACCCTGGCTGCAGAAAGGAGCTACCCCCTGAGGGCCTGTAAGCTGTTCTATTGCTCAATAAAGGCCTCTTCATCTTGCTCACCCTCCACTCGACTGAGTGCCTCATTCTTCCTGGTCACAGGTCAAGAACTCAGGACCTACCATACGGCAGAGCTAAAAGAGCTATAACACAACACAAACAGTACTGAAACATGCTCCTTGCCCCCCACATTGCTGGGGAAGAGAAGGAAAGAAGACCTGTGGCCCCTCAAGAGCCCAGAACTGGGAGATCCCCAAACCAGTGCTGTGACTCTGCTTTGGGTTCCTCTGGTGCCTGGCATCCCCAAGCATTCATACACCACTGCATTTCTTGGTGCCAGCTGGGAAAGCTGCTTGCAGAGAAACTGGTCCAGCTGCAGCCTTGTAGAGAGCTGGTACCCATTCCAGCACTTAGAGCTGCCTGCCCCCTGCAGCAGCCAGCATGCCTGACTGTACAGTGGCCAGACCCCACGCTCCTCACACACCCCTCATTGCTCCACACCTGGCCCACACTAGTTAGGAGTGCAATCCAGGCCAGTAGCATGAGTCGAGTGCAGGCTGCCAGGCCGAGTGAGCGGAATGAGCCCAGTGGCTCGAGCAAAGGTCAGGCAAAGGCGCCACTGACCACAGAGGTTTCTGGCCAGAAAACTGACACTCAAAAATCTCATAACAATGTGAGTTGGATTAATAAACTCACATTTTAATTGGCTGTCTCAGGCCTCTCCTCTAAGTTTATATCCAATTGTCTACTCAGTATATCAAATGGGATACCTCATATATTCCTAAAACTTACCATGTATCAGATTTAACACGTAATTCTGTCCACCAAATATATTCCTTACTTAGGATTTTGTTGCTCAGTAAATTTTAAAACCAACCCTATTTTTTTTTATATTTGTGTCTTCTTCCTCAGCTCCCTCCACATCTAAACTTATCACCAATTCTAGTCAACTCTCGCTTTTAAATATCTGTCAAGTGTGTCAAATTCTCTTCTACAACCTTCTCTACAACTTTTTGGACAATATCTTAATCAAGGCTGCTGCTGTCTCTTATATGAACTAGAGCCAGAGATCAATATTTGGTTTTCTCCAGAGCATGTTAATAATTCTAGAATTTGTTTTTTTGTTTGTTTGTTTCATTGAGGCCATATTTTCAAAACACAAATCTGTTTATATTGCCTATTTAACATTATGCAGTAACTTATCTTCGTTCATAGGATAGAAAGCAAAATATTAATTTCTTATGTGTTATGCTCTTAGATATAACGTTTCAGCCCCTTCTTCTGGACACTTTCTACACTATATTTCTCTATGATATTTGTAACTCAGGCATTCAGGTCAACTTTCAGTTATTCAAAGGCATTTGCTTTATAGCAGCAGATGCTATTTTGTCTATCTACTATTTTCACTCACACTCCCATTGTATGGAGAAAAATTATTTATTTTCCACAACACATCTTAAAGTTTCTAGCTCAAGGGAATTAATCTGTGACCCATTCCTCCACAAGTTTAGGTCAGGTCACTTTATTATGGTTTCTCACATAACAAAATTCTTACGTTAAATGACTCCATTTTAAAATAATCATCCATCTTTGTCATAATTTGTTTAATATCTATGTATAAGACATAGTAAACATTCATCAACATTTGATGAATGTCTTAATAAAGTAATGTGTACTAATTCTAAACCAAAGAAGAAATTAGTCAATAATGAGAGCAAAGTATATTTTGCTGTTTTATTACGTATTTCCAACTTAAAATTTTTTGATTTTCTCATGATTCACAACACCTCTTTTTCTAAACTTATATTGAGAAAATAATGACAATGACTGTTAAGAAATCTTTCATATAGGCAATTACTCTTATGCAGTATATTGACAAGTGCTTAGTATACATAAACTTCTGTTTGACATAATTTCTTCCTTTTTAATTTATATTATTCTTGAAATTGAAGGAATAAGACACAAATGTGAAAGAATTTGCAACACAACATGATAACCAGTGAGCAATGCAGCTCTATTAAACAAAAACACATCTATTTTCTATTATATGCTAACTATAATAGACCATGACATATATCATCCTGGAAAACCTCACACTTTATAATAGTTTATTATTAAGCACTACAAAAAGGCTTTGGGTTTATTATGGAAAAGCATAGCACAATATTTTGTACACTGTAATATGAGGATATAGAAAGTGCTATGAAACAGAAAGAGGGGTTGAGAGATTAAATTCAGTCATGTGTCACTTAATGACAGGTTTATTTAGGCAACTTGGTTGTTGTGCAAACATCATAACGTATACTTACGCAAACCTAGATGCTAAAACAAACTACACACCTATGCTAGATGGTATAACCCATTGCTCCTAGGTTACAAACTTATACAGAATATTACCATACTGATTGGTGTAGGCAACCGTAACACAATGGTAAATATTTGTGTATCTAAACATGTCTAAATATAGAAAAAGTATAGTAAAATACAGTATTATAATCTCATAGGATCCCCAATGTATATGAGGTATATCATTGACCAAAATATTGTTATGTGGTGTGTGATTATACGATGAATTAAATCATGGGAAAGAGTGATGCGAGTATTTTCCAAGAAACATAAATAGGATCTGGATCTGAAATGGTAGATAGAATTTGGATAGATGAGGAAGAAAATATTTCAACAAAAGAAATAACATCTCTAAAAGATTGTTAACATTAAGCAGTAATCAGGGAAAGGAGGACAATCTGTCAATTGCAAATGAATTGTGTAAATAATATAACAGAAAATTATATAAGAAATTTAACTTGTGGCCACTTTAATACTAGATTAAAAAATATTAAAATACTTCTGTGCCAGAGGACTAACATAGGAGATAGATGGCCTAAAGATTAACAATTGTGAAATGCTACTGTCTCTGTTAGACTGAAGAGACTATAGAAAGGAGTGATATTACTAGAGCTTATAGCCAGATAGGGAGGAGGCTATCTGATGTTAACTGGAGTCATAGTGTATAAGTACAGCCGATTTTAGAGATAGCACTGTGTAAAAATACTACCTTCACATCTGACAAGGGGAGCAGTTAGGTGCTTTTCAGAAAGATTTCTACAGAGTCAGTTAGAAATGCAGCTTATATTCAGAATGATGTAAAGGAACAAATTGTAAATATATAAATTAATTATTGTATTATGAAAATAATACTCAAAAATAATGCAATGTGGAGAAATACTCAAATTTGCTGTTGAGCAAATACATTGGTGAGATTGGTCATCTTTAAACTTAATCTCCCATCTAGCTTTTAGGCCTCAAAAATTCAGCAAAAAGAATAATTAATTACAAATTTAAGTTTAACATTGCTTGCAGTAGAGTCATGAAGGTAACAATAAATCAGCATGGAAAATAAATCCCCATGTCTTGTCTTTCAGTCACAGAGACTCTAACTTTCCTAAGACTTTGTACGTTTGTATATTTGATAATATTTTTAAGTTTTCTTTTACTTTTGTTTATGGTTTCCAGAATTACAAAAAAAAAGTTAAATTCTAATGAAAACACGGTACCATTTTTTTTCATGATGAAACTTATGTTTCACTTAATTTGTACTGTGGCTTTTTGAAATCATTAATTTAGACAACTGTATCTTCATTTGTCATAAATTTGTTTGGTATTTTGAGTATTGTCTTAAGAGGAATAAAAGTTTTTTTCGAAGTGCAGCCCATTTTATCTTGTGGAGCAGATAATGCCATGTTAGCTTGGTTTTATTTAGGACTTTACTGGCAAGGACAGTGAAATTATTTCAGATTTAGGTGGATGAAAGGCACTACATTTTCCTTTAAAAAGGAGAGAATGCATAGTACTTTATTTTTCCCAGTCTTTTTAGATCTTTAAGAGAGGAATTTCCCATTTCAGAGTTCAAAGAGCTTAAAAGGGTTCCTTACTTTAGATAATTACTTTTTCAAATAAATTTTGCCCACTAATTTCCTTTGGGACTGAACTTGTTCACCTATCATTCAATGTATACCTGGAGAGTGACTTCGTTGTGTGTCTTCTGACATTCACTTCAGTTGTTAATCTGATGGGAAATGAAGATAATCTTTTCTCTGTGTTACTAACTTACTCAAATTTCTCCTACTAGACATTTTACTTTTTAATACAATGAAAAAAATTCAATATTCACTTGTCTCATATATTACTAGATTAACCTTTGCTGAGTAGTGAAGTTTCTTATCAATTCTTTTACAGTGTCCTTTGTTTTTTCTCACAAGCCTAAACATTTTATTTTCTTCAAACTTTCCCACTCTTTTCTTCTTGGCAGTTTTTTTCTAGAATATCTCAGAGAGTTAGGTTGCTTTTCTGTGTATAGGCAAAGAATATTACTCATCTGTGTGGTCGAAAACAACCTAGAAATAATAGTAGTCTCTGTACTAACAAATAAATAACAGTGCTTGCACAAGAAATGTTATTATTTTATTTTCCCTGCTTTTTACATGTTTAACCCTGAGAAGAAATGCTACTTCTAGGTTTGGAAATGATGTGTATACTCAACAGTTCTGTTTTCTTTCCTTGTCACATTAAGCTGATGAAGGTATGAGATAATTTATTGAAGTTCCTTCAGGAGCATACTATAATAAAAACACCACACAATGGTAAACAGTATCAAAGATTTGATTCACTATGTTAAACAGTAGTCATTGCAAACTGCATGTATCACATTTTTTGTTTTGTTTTGTTTTGTTTTGTTTTATTATAGAGTTACGTAAATTCAGATCATTTCAAAAATGGAATTCCTTTCTTGGATTTTTTTTAATTCTAGAAAAATGAGTTTTGCTGCCTTGAATAACATAAAATAAAAATACTGGTATCCTGAAGAAATTTAAGCATAGCATTTATTTTCAAATGATATTCAATTTTAGTAGCCAACTGATTGGATACTCCATTTGCTATAGCAATTTTTAAAAAGTAATTTACTTTATCAGCAAAATTGTGTTTTCAAACAATCTTACTTAGAAGTTTAACATTGAAAATGAGCATTTTCTGGTTGAAAGATGAGTGTGGGTTCAAAGTTTCATCAGTTTTGAGCTTCTCAGGTGGCTAAAGTCTCCTGCAGCACATAGTGTTCCATGGAACAAATATGTATGATTCGGAAGTGCCCATTACAAAGTTGTTGTGGTTTGCAGCAAAATAAAAGTTCCTAAAGGACAAATGGTGTAAACATAGTCTGCAAGTTAGCATTCTCCTGTGACACAACTTGGACTATAAACATATAGGCAGAAAAGTTTCAATGAAACAGCATTTCTTTTTGTAAATATACTTTTATCATGCCTAGTTCATATAGCTAGAACTAGGGTTTAAGTTATATACAAAATTATTCAAACTGGTAAAGGTTTGCGAAGCAATGCCTGAGACTTTACAGGAACACACACCATACCATTCTCTTTCTCTCCCTCTCTCTCTCTTTTGTTGGACTTCTCATTAAGCCTGTCAATAAAAAATGCATGCAGATGTTACTAAAATTACAAAGTACTTACCTTTGTGTTCCATATTCTATGACTGTTAAATCTCTTTAAAATTAAAACTGAAAATCCTGACAATTTTAATCAAAATCAAAAGGAAGTTATTTACTTCCAAGATACACTGGAGGTACAGGCATTGGAAAATGCTCCCATTGCAATGGGACAAATTGGCCAAAACAGAGGGGCTACAGGCTCCATGAAAGTCCAAAATCCAATGGGGGCCGTCATTAAACCTTAGGGCTCCTAAATAGTCTCCTTTGACTCCATGTCTTACATCCAGATCATTTTGATGCAAGAGGTGGGCTCCCTTGATCTTAGGCAGCTCTGCTCCTTTGGCTTTGGAGGGTACACCCTCCTACCCTGGCTGCTTTCATGGCTGGTGTTGAGTGTCTGGAACTTTTCCAGGTGCATGACACAAGCTGTCAATGGATCTACCATTCTGGGGTCTGGAGGATGGTGGCCCTCTGCTCAAAGCTCCAGTAGGCTATGCCCCAGTGAAAACCCTGTGTGGGTGCTCCAACACCACAATTCCCTCCTGCACTGCGCTAGCAGAAGTTCTCCATGAGGGCTTCCCTGCTGCAGCAGACTTCTGCCTGAACATCCAGGTGTTTCCATACATCCTATGAAATCTAGGCAGAGGTTCCCAAACCTCAATTCTTGACTTCTGTGCACCCACAGATTCAACACCACATGTAAGTTGCAAAGGCTGGAGGCTTGCAACCTCGGAAGCAATGGCCTGAGCTGTATGTTGGCCCCTTTTAGCTATGGCTTTGATGCAGGGTACCAAATCCCAAAGCTTCACAGAACAGCAGTGAGGCCCTGGAACTAGCCCACAAAACCATATTTTCTGTCTAGACCTCAGGGTGTGTGATGGGAGGGGCTGCCATGAAGGTCTCTGACACGCCCTGGATACATTTTCCCCATTGTCCTGGAGATTAATATTTGGTCTCTCATTATTTATGCAAATTTCTGTAGCTGGCTTGAATTTCTTCCCAGAAAATGGGTTTCTCTTTTCTATTGCATCATCAGACTGCAAATTTTTCAAACCTTTATACTCTGCTTTCCTTTTAAACATAAGTCCCAATTTCAGATCACCTCTCTCACACCCAAAGTTCCACAGTTGTCTAGGGAAGCAGCAAAATGCCACCAGTATCTTTGCTAAAGCATAGCAACAGTCAGCTTTGCTCCACTTCCCCAGAAGTTCCTCATCTCCATGTGAGACCACCTCAGCCTGGATTCCATTGTCCATATCTCTATAAGCATGTTAGTAAACCATTCAACAAGTCTCTTGGTAGTTCCAAACTGTTCCAGCCTCTTCCTGTTACCCACGTCCAAAGTCACGTTCACATTTTTGGGTGTCTTTGTAGCACTGCCCCACTCTCTGTCACACCAATTTACTGTATTAGTCTGTTCTTACACTGCTATAAAGAATTGCCTGATACTGGGTAATTTATAAATGAAGAAGACTTAATTGACTTACAGTTTTACATGGCTGGGGAGGCTTCAGGAAACTTCCAGCCATGGCAGAAGGTGATGGCAAAGCAAGGACCTTCTTCACACTGCAGCAGGAGAGAGAGAGTGTGTGAAGTGCAAGGCAAAGAAATGCCAGATGCTTATAAAACCATGAGATCTCATGTCATGAGAACTCACTCACTATCACGAGACGAGCACAGAAGAAGCCTTCTTCATGATCCAATCACCTACCTCCCTTGAAAGGTAGGGATTACAACTCGAGATGATATTTGGGTGGGGACACAGAGCGAAACCATATCAAACCTTAAATGCACATTACTAAGTGAAAGAATCCAATCTGAAAAGGCTGCATACTGTATAATTCTAACTATAAGACATTTTCAAAAAGATGAAACTATGGAGACAATAAAGATGTCAGTGGTTGCCAGGGGTTTGGGAGAGGGAGGGATGAATAAATGAAGCACAGAAAATTTTTGTGACAGTGAAACTATTTTGTATGATACTACAGTGGCAGATACATCTCATTATACATTTGTTAAAGCACATAGAATGTACAACACGAAGAGTGAAATTTGATGTAAACTATTGACTTTGGTGTATAATGATGTGCCAATGTGGGTTCATCGATTGTAACAAATACACTACTGCAGTGCAGGATGTTGATTGTGGGGAAGGTTGTGGAGGTGTGGGAATAGTGGATATGTGGGAACTCTACTTTCCACTCAGTTTTGCTGTGAATCTAAAACTGCTTTATAAAGTTTATTAGTTAAAAAAGATACATTCCATGCCAGGATACAGCACCGGATTTTTAACAATGGTATTTTTGTTTTCTTAAAATGGTTCCATATTGAAGACAGCCTTCAGCTTTAGTTTAAACATGTTGAAATATAGCCAACAATTGCAATTATTATCCAACTTTCTACTACCTTAGATTACACAAAACATACCCATTAATAAATGGTAACTAAACAATATTCATTCTGCTGGTTTGAGTCTACTGTGAGTCAATACAATAGACTCAAACCAGCTGGTGTTTCTACTTGTCTTATTACATTTTATCTCAGATTTTATTTCCAAATTCTACAGTTATTTTCATAGCAAATAGCATTGGTAACTAGATGTATTGTCTTTCTCCAGGTCAGAGGAAAACTTTGTTTCCTGGGTAGTATCATAAAGATAAGGAGTCCTCTAAAAAAACTTTAAGTAGGTGCATTAGTCTTCTCTCTCATTGCTATAAGGACATACTAGAGACTGGATAATTTATAAAGGAAAGAGGTTTAATTGACTCACAGTTCCACAAGGCTGAAGAGGCCTCAGGAAACTTACAATCATGGTGGAAGGAGAAGCAAACATGTCCTTCTTCACATGGCAGCAGGAAGGAGAAGAATGAGTGCCCAGCAAAAGGGGAAGCACCTTATAAAACCATCAGATCTCATGAGAACTTACTCACTATCATGAGAATAGCATGGAGGAAACTGCCCCAATGATTCAATTACCTCCCACCAGATCCCTTCCATGACACATGGGAATTATGGGAACCACAATTCAAGTTGAGATTTGGGTGAGAACACAGCCAAATCATATCAATAGGATTGCTGGAAACACCCTTATACAATTGAATATTCTCTGCGTTTAGAGTTCCTTAGCTGTGACATCATCTTCTGTGTACATGTTCCTGATATAAGCTCATTCTGCATTCTTCATGGCATTTAGGAAAAATGGGGAACTAATGCAAACATGAAGTTTGTGTGTCCTGCTATTGTATGTGTACTAATCTGTCGAATTCCATTTGAGATTGTTGTTATCTTACCTAGAGGATAAAAAGGAGCATGTAGGAGCTGATATAGCAATTTCTTGCGATTAAGGGCTGCTTGGTTGCTTGACAATCATAACTTTGAACATCTCTCTTATTCTCATTCCCCAACACAAAGAAACTCACACACACACGCACACACACACACATCATTGTAAAACTGCATGTTTTCCTATAAAATGCTAGCATTCTTTAAAAACTAAACTGATATCTTAAGTTTGTACAACATTATTATATAACAACACCATTGTACTCTTCTATACAAGAACTCCTTTCAAACATTTAATGGTCTTTATAACGTAGATAGAGATGGAAATTAGGACACTTATTCTGAGGTTGAGAGCACTGAAAACAAAACTTTTAAAATCAATGTATTCAGATTATCTTATTTATCAAATCATTGAGTTATATGTTTAAAGTGTTGACACAAAGATGAGTATTGCATACTTCTAGCTCTGAACTGGCTTACAATATGTAGCCAATGATTAAACATTTAAAAAGTAAATAAAGTAGGGAAATCAGTTAGTCTCCTGTATATTGTATGTGATCAATAACTGCTAGTGCTGCTGCTGCTGACTTAAAAGATAATGATGATTACAATTTCTGGGTTAGAATATAGAGGAGCAAAGGTATGTGTTATGATGGCATAATAACTAGAGTCTAGTGGAAACAAGATAAATTACCTTATTTAAAATAAATAGCTCTTACTTGAATGTCAATGCTTAATGAAGTCACAATGTTGATGTATAGTTTTAAAACATATTAAATATTAAGTAAAATATTTTGTTGTCTACTATCATTGTCTTCATTTTCATGGTTTAGATAATTTGCTTAAATTTTTCTTTTATTATTTTTAAATAAAAGATAATTTCTCTTAATACTTAACCTTTTAACCTGTTTCTTAGTAAGTAATCATACATAATAAATGTTTTCATAATCCTAGAAATATTCCAAGGTTTAGTTTGGCTGTATTGTTTATGTTAGTCATGCTATGATCTATATGTTATCTTTTACTTCATTTTTCTACATTGGTACCTTAGTGATGACAAAAAAAATAATTCCTTTACTAGGTGATTTCATTGTGAAATGCAGAAGTATGGCATCGTTGATAAATCTTAAATACAGATGAAACTGACAAAAACTTAAAACATATCTACACTGACAAATGTTTAACTTTGAAGAGGGATGCGTGATCTATTTTTTTATATACTGAGTATTACAAAAGATGTTTCATGCGCAGAAACCTGATTTTAATTTTTAAATGGAGCCATATTGACATCAGTTGGCAGACATGTCAGGTATAATTGTTTGAAGTTGTGCCAAAAAATGTGCATCTCAATCTATTTAATCTGTGACTGTTGAACAGCTTTTCAATATGCTTTTCACAGTGAATTGATAAGAGCTGTTTTTCATTAAATTATGTACTTGATAAATATTAAAGTTAATCAAATCAGTGATATCAATTTCCACAATAGAAAGTGTCCCTAAGAGGAAGAATCACAAACCTAACCACAAATAGAACACTGTGCACTTTTAATCTATTTGCATTGACATTGTATTTTAGGAATACATATTAATATATTGAAAACAATAAAAAATAATCAGGTCTGCCTCAAAATCTTTCAAGAAGAAATTTGAGCATATATATGTGATAATAGTAATTATTACTATATTTGATATTTATTAACTATTGATAATAGTCATATTATTTATATTGTTCTCCTCTCAAAGACACTGACTCCATAATAACTGTAGGGTAAAATTCACAAACTGCTTATCTTGGCATATAAGGCCTTCGAGAGCCAAGTACTAATATATATAACCAATATCATTTTTGCCTAGTTGATAATAAGAGACCTATGCCCCACAGTGATTTGTTCCTGAACAAGCCAGTTGTTTTAATTCCTGTATTGCTTACAGTTTTTCCAAACCTCTACTCACTCAACACTGTTTATAATATTTTACATCTCTTTTTTAAACATAAATCCTATCCACCATTCATCTATTGTGGGGGGCTGTTCCACAGACCCCAGCTTGCACAATGGATGAATAATGTACCCAGACACCAATATTCAGTGAAAGAGCAGCTAGGGTCTGAACAGCTCACAGACACCAAGAAAGGTGCTGAAAAGAGTCAGCAACCATGGCCCCGACCAGCTGGCCCTGCAGGCATTTATTTAGCACAGTTTTAATGACAAAGGCTTTCCATCAACACACCTGTGGGTAGGTAATCTGGTCGCCTCCACCCCAGGAGAGCCATCTTGCCCATTAGTGATCAAAGATTAGTTTTAGGACCACATGAGTAAACAAGCTCTTTAGATAAACTACTCTACATTCCTTTGTATCTGCACCCTAAGCCATTAAGTGAATTTGGCTGCCTTTAGCCAAACACTTTATGCAAACCTCTAGGCCTTCCAAGAAGGTTTGTGTTTATTTCCTATGACTTCATATTACATTTTTTCCCATTAGCCTGAATGAACTTCCACTATCTATGTATTAGGATCATCTTTGAACTTAGCTGAAAAGAATTTGAACCGTCTTGAGAACAATGAGGGGTGGATCCAAGTTCTTGATTCCAGGGCTTCAAAATCCTAATATTTTATTCACTTTACCTCTTAATCTTTTGTTGCCTTTGAAGAAGCAGGTTGCCACCTTGTATGCTGTCTTATAGAAAGGGCCATAAAATCCTAATATTTTATTCACTTTACCTCTTAATCTTTTGTTGCCTTCGAAGAAGCAGGTTGCCACCTTGTATGCTGTCTTATAGAAAGGGCCATAAAATCCTAATATTTTATTCACTTTACCTCTTAATCTTTTGTTGCCTTCAAAGAAGCAGGTTGCCACCTTGTATGCTGTCTTATAGAAAGGGCCATGTTGGTGCACACGTATGTTTATTGCGGCACTATTCACAGTAGCAAAGACTTTGAACCAACCCAAATGTCCAACAATGATAGAGTGGATTAAGAAAATGTGGCACATATACACCATGGAATACTATGCAGCCATAAAAAATGATGAGTTCATGTCCTTTGTAGGGACATGGATGAAGCTGGAAACCATCATTCTCAGCAAACTATTGCAAGGACAAAAAAACCAAACACCGCATGTTCTCACTCATAGATGGGAATTGAACAATGAGAACACATGGACACAGGAAGGGGAACATCACACTCTGGGGACTGTTGTGGGGTGGGGGGAGGGGGGAGGGATAGCATTAGGAGATATACCTAATGCTAAATGATGAGTTAATGGGTGCAGCCAACCAGCATGACACATGTATACATATGTAACTAACCTGCACATTGTGCACATGTACCCTAAAACTTAAAGTATAATAATAATAAAAAAATAAAAATAAAAATAAATTAAAAAAAAGAAAGGGCCATGTTGGAAAAAAATATGGGCAGTTTCTAGTTCATAGATGACAAGGATGAAGGTCTTCAATCTGGACACCTGAAAGAACTGAATCCTGCTAACCACAACATGAACTTGGAAGAGATACTTCTCCAGTAGAGCTTCTGAGCAGTGCCTAGCCCTGGATAACATCTTGATTGTCATTCAGAAAACCCAAGTAAGCCATGCCTAGACTCCAGACTGACAGAATGTGTAAGCTGATAAACTACAAAATATTTTTTTTTCAACTTTTATTTTAAATTCAGGGGTATGTGTGCAGATTACATATGTAAATGTGTGCTATGGTGGTTTGCTGCACAGATAATCCCATCACCAATCATTAAGCCTAGCATCCATTAGTTATATTTTTGTGATGCTCTCTTTCCCACCACCCTCCAAACAGGCCCCAGTGTGTGTTGTTCCCCTGCTGTGTCCATGTGTTCTCATCATTCAGTTCCCACTTGTAAGTAAGAACATGCAGTGTTGAGTTTCCTGTTCCTGCATTAGTTTGCTGAGGATAATGGCTTCCAGCTCCATCCATGTCTACAAAGGACATGCTCTCATTCCTTTTTATGGCTGCATAGTATTGTTTAGATGTACCACATTTGCTTTGTCCAGTCTATCATTGATTGGCATTTAGGTTGATTCCATGTCCTTACTATTGTGAAGAGCGCTTCGATGAACATATGCGTGTGTGTATCTTTATAACAGAATAATTAATATTCCTTTAGGCATATATCCAGTAACGGGATTCCTGGGTCACATGGTATTTCTGCTTCTAGATGTTTGAGGAATTGCCACACAGTCTTCCACAATAGTTGAACTAAATTACACTCCCATCAACAGTGTAAAGGCATTTCTTTTTCTCTACAACCTTGCCAGCACCTGTTGTTTCTTGCCTTTTCAATAATTGCTATTCTGATTGGTGTGAGATGGTATCTCAATGTGATTTTGATTTGTGTTTCTCTAATGATTAGTGATGTTGAGCTTTGTTTAATATGTTTTTTGGCCTCATCTATGTCTTCTTTTGTGAAGAGCCTGTTCATATCCTTTGCACACTTTTTATTGTTTTTTTTCTTGTAAATTTGTTTGTTCCTTGTAGACTCTGTATATTAGAACTTTGTCAGATGGATAGATCTCAAAAATTGTCTCCCATTGTGTAGGTTGTCTGTTCACTCTGATGATAGCTTCTTTTGATGTGCAGAATCTCTTTATAAACTGCAAAATAGTTAAAGGCCCTAAATTTTTAATAATATTACTACACAACAATTGATAACTAATAAAAAATATGTAGCAATTTTGATAGGTGCTGTTTATGTCTACCCCAATTATTTCAAAAGTGAAAAAGTAAGCAAAAGACAGTTTGGGGACTCACTGGGCCCACTGTGAGATGGACTTAAGCTAAAAGTCCATAGCGGCTTTTCTTTTTTTTAACTGATGGCTTTTTTTTTTTTTTTTGGAAATTGACTCAGTTTCCTGACCTCCATAAGCACTTACACTGAATGTTGGACCATAGTGATGTGGGTTTCCAAGAGTTCATGTAATTTGGGAGCCAGAGTCCAGTAATGTCCAAAATTTGATACACATTTGCCCTGGTAAATATCGAAAGGTGTCCAAGTAAAGCTGTGAGAAAGATTAAAAGTACAATTCTTGGCAGTATATCAGGGTCTTTCTTCAAGGGATCTAAGCTTGTACTTTATTAAACAGGTTCTGGGTATGTAAGCTCATTCAAGTCTAGGGATTGGTTGAGGGACTGTGACTCATTATTTTGGGAATTCAACTCAATCTCTGCTCACTTGTCCTGGAACTTTTCTGCTCATACAGATCAAGTAAAAATGTATTAGTCTGTTCATTTATTTTATATCTAGAGAAACCAGGATCAACTAGCCAAAGCCACTGGTCTCCGTGAGCCAGACAACTCTGATTACTATGTAAGTTCCCCTGTTTATTATGTAATCATGCCTACCTTTCCCTGACATTGGCAATTAATTTCCTTCACTGAGCCACTGCAGCTTCAAGTCTCATCATTCCCTTTATATTTACATATATAAATTGGCACAATTTGTATTTTGTAGTGGTGGAAATGCCCCTTGTAATTTCTGACCTACAGTGAATACATACCATAGAGTCCTTCAAGACTGCTGAGACTTCCATCTTAAATATAGTTTTGACAAATGTGGTGAAAGACCTGCCCTCCAACCCTGCTAGGTGGATGAGAAAATCTTTTACAATAAATTATCTGTAATATTCCAAGCTCCCTAAACCTTTGGATATCATGCTCTATGCCCTACCAAATCTGTGTATGTAATCTATTTCTTTGTAATAATATTACCACAATTTTAGCAGATTAAAACAGCACCTATTTATTATCTCATTGTTTCTATTTGTCAGGAGTCTGCATATAGTTTAGCTTCATCCTCTCCAAGGCTGTAATCAAGGTATTGGATGGGATTTTGACCTCAACTGCAGCTCCACCAGAGAAAGGTCCACTTTCTTGCTCTTGGAGTTCTTTATACAGATAGTGAACATCATGCTAACTCACCTCATTCTCATTCATTCTTTGGCTTGACAATTTGGGGCTCTTTCCCCTTATAATTGGAATTTCTCCCTTGGCATTCAGACTTGACCCTGTTGTTTAGACCAGTTTATTCCCATGTTCTTCATAGTCTTTTTTTTCCAGCAAGCCTCTCTTAAATACCATCCTTAGCTTCAGAAGTTTTGATATTGTATGGAGGATCATTGTAAACGTGAGTGTGAAATTATATAAACACAAATCAAACTAGTAAAATCAAAATTGAGAACAATTTGCTAATGAAACTGAAAATATTGGAAACAAACTGGTCTTACAAGGGAAGAATTTGGAGACTTGTAAATAACGTTAGAATTCTGTGTATGTGTGTGTGTGTGTGTGTGTTTACATGTTGCTGATTTTTCAAGTTCATTGGAAAGAAAGAGTGTCTTTGTCCATAACACTTTTGTCTTAATTTCAACATTAAGAAGTGGCCGAGACTAATACTTTATAATAATATAATTTTGGTCATTTTTTCAACTCTATCACATCATTATTGGATTTAGGGAATGATTTTAAAGAGTAAATGTTCATTGTGTGCTTTGTGTGTATACAAAATGTTTTATATTTTATTTTGTTTTATTTTACTCTATTTTAGAAGAAATAACACTGTTTCCATAATCGTTTCAGGTCACAAGCCCAGAAGTCAAATCATTTGGAGAATACACTGAGCATCTTTTATTTTTCCTTTTTGTTTGTTTGTTTGTTTGTTTGTTTTGTTTAACTAGGCCATTCCAACTTTCTCATTTAGACTGGGTATACCCATCATTAGATGGGTATGCATGTTCTGGGTGTTTCATAATTGTCATTTCCTCTAGTCTTGCATTATCTGGTTCTCAATTCTGATATTTTGCTGCAATAAATTCACTAGGATAGTCAGAGAAATTTGGAGCCACCCAAAGAATCCATGGAGTTCTTAAGCAATGCACACGATTATTCTTATGATACGGTCATTTCACCTGTCCTCAGCATGCCATACCTATACATATCGTCCTATTCTGCTTTCAGCTAATAGGTGGGTCTTAGGAATGGGAGGAATGGGCAGGGTAATTCATGCTGCCATACTCGGAATGTTGTTTCTCCACATTTGCACAGTCGTTACTCAGATTTTATTCATTGACTGCTAACCTCACTATGCCTTTCACTTCTCTGTAGCAATTTTCTTTGAAGATATTGCTTCTTTGTTCTGTGAGTCTCTTTGTCTCTCTCACCTTCTCTCATTTTAGACCTCATTACAAGAGGCATAATATATGTTTTTCATACAATATTTTGTTATCGATATTTCACCTGAGATGGCTTCAGTGTTTGATTCTTTAAACTAACTACCTCACCTCCACCAGGATTTTATTTTGAAGAGTGAGGAGAAAGAAGAATAATAAAGGACAGAACTTTTTCAATCACTGACTAAGTTCTAAGCAGTGTAATACATATTTGAAATATATGAAGTAAGAGTCCTATTAGTTCAAATACAACAATTTTTTGTTAAATTGTGCCAATTTGTATTTGTTGAATAGCAGAGATTCCATCCTTCCTTTAGTGGACTGTTTCTTGCTTCTCTAGGGAAAAGGAAGGCAGGGCAATCAACCTGTGGTTACTGGGACTAGAGTCTGCCATTCTGCAGTGAATGTCAAAGCTTCTCATAACCTGGGACGGATGGGTGTGCTACTCTACAAAGAAGAGCTGATTCTTTCCCTACTCATTTTGGATCTAGCCCAAAAATGTTACAATGGAGGGGAATATGATTCCCAAGCACATGCAGGCTTTTTCAACCCAAACTAATGCTGAAATATAATTGATATGTATACATTTATTTTACTCACTGTTCAAGTAGATATCACAGACACATACTCTTTGAATACTGGGAAACATGAAATCAAGATTATAATTTATTTGTTTCTTGTATACTGTGGGGTGGGATGGGGTGGGAGTGCCAAAGTAATTATGCAGATTTTGGCTTGATGGAGAGGGTATCCAATGTCAGCCTTCCTCTATCGTCCCTTATTTTCTTCAGTTCTTTTATTTGTCCTTTTCAAAAAACCCTGTGTAAAATCCTATTACTACTCGCTGCTAGGAAATACTACTTTTCCCACACTCACAGTTACCTTCTTTGGCTTGCAACCTCTTAAAAAATAGGATGTGTAGAGAATTTAATCATATTTTTTAACTCTATTTGGTAGCGAGGTGAGTCCTGAATTCATGACTTGAAGGAAGATAATTGTTTCATGCAAGTTGTTTACTCTCATTGTTTTCTATGCTATTCCACTGAATAAATATATCATGCTTCACTTATGAATTTCATTCTCAAAAGATATTTGATTTCTTTTTCTAGTTTATAACAATATTATAAATATTGTTCTGTGAAAGTTTTTTGTACATGTCTTTGAGTAAATATATTTGCACATTATTCTTGAGTAGGGCTGAAAACGGAGGTTTGTTTTTTTGCTTTTTTGTTTTGTTTTTGTTTTTGTTTTTGTTTTTGGAGTCTCGCTCTGTCGCCCAGGCTGGAGTGCAGTGGCACAATCTGGGCTCACTGCAACCTACGCCTCCTGGGTTCAAGCGATTCTCCAGAGTACTTGGGACTACAGGTATGTGCCACCACACCTGGCCAATTATTGGTATTTTTAGTAGAGACAGGGTTTCACTGTGTTAGCCAGGATGGTCTCGATTTCCTGACCTCGTGATCCACTTGCTTCAGCCTCCCAACGTGCTGGGATTACAGGCCTGAGCCACTGTGCCTGGCCTTCAGGTTCTTCATGTATGTTCATTAGCACACATTGATAAAAGCATTATAAAATACTGCTTCCCCAGCTACAGACTATTAAAGTTCACATTGCTCTACATCCTTACCAATACTCGTTTTTATTGTGTGTTTCGTTTTCATTTTTGAAGACACTGAGATAGCTGTGCAGAATAACATTTTTATCATGCTCACTTTTTCCATTTAAATTTATTTTTAATTGACAAATTATTTATATTTATGGCATACAACATGATGTTTTGATATATGTATACGTTTTCAAGTGATTAAATCAAGCTTATTAACAAATCCATCACCTCACATACTTATTGTCTTTTTACTGAGAACATTTAAAATCTAGTCTTTCAGCTATTTGCAAGTATACTACACATTATTATTAACTATAGTAACCATGCTGTACAGCATATATCCAGAGGTTATTTATCCTGTCTAACTGAAACTTTATGCACTTTCACCAATTGCTCCCCTTTGCTCCCATCCCCTTCACCTAACCTTTGGTTATCACCATTTTACTCTCTGCTTCTATTAATTCGTTTTTTAATATATCCCACATACATGTGAGATCATGCAGTATTTGTTTTTCTATGCCTGGCTTATTTCACTAAGCATAATGTCCAGCAGGTTCATCCTTGTTTTTGCCTTCTCATGACAACTTTCAATTTTGAGCATCTTTGTTTATTGGTCATTACATTTTCTCTTTCATAAAGTTCATGTTTACACCTTCTGTATATCTGTCCTTTGAGTTATATTTTGCTATCTTTTTAAAAAGTAGGAGGTCTTTTTCTTTGTCTTTCTCTCTTTTATTTTTTTCCTTTCTTATTTATTTATTTATTTATTTGATAATGTCTTGCTCTGTCACTGAGGCTGGGGTCCAGTGCAACCTCGCCCTCCTGGGCCGAAACAGTCCTCCTCCCTCAGCTTCTTGAGTAGCTGGAACTATAGGCTCACACCAGAATGCCCAGCAAATTTTTCATTTTTTTTGTAGAGACAGAGTCTTGCCGTGTTTCCCAGGCTGGTCTTGAACTCACAGGCTCAAGTGATACTCCCATATGGATTTACAGGTGTAAGCCACTGTGCTGAGCATAGGTCTTTATAGGTTCTGGTTAAGTAATGAGTCTGTGTTTTCTGTGTCCCACATAACTCGTATACTCTTCTATACTTTTATAAAATTTGCCTTCTATTATTCAGTCTAGCTAGGTTTTCTTTGCCAAATCTCTAATTGTGTCTTCTACCATTTTCCATCAACTGTTAAACTCCAATATTGAAATCCTATTAGTTATTGTAAATTTTACTTCTCTTGTTCTCATTTTTATAGAATCTAGATCACTGATAGAATTTTCCATTGTGCTATATATAGTTATAATCTTTTATGTATTTGAACATGTTAATAGATATTTTAAATTTCTTGTCTACTAATTAAATATCTGGATCAAAACTGAACATGTTTTCTTTGTGGTATTCTTTCTTGATTTTAAATCATACAGTCCTATTTTTGTCATGGCTGTACATTTTACCTGCATTAATTTTTAAATGAATACTAGATAATAAAAAATGCTGGCAGAAATGAAGGCACCACTGTATCTGCTAGCACTCTACTGCAGCTATTGCATCTCAGCCCCCACAGTGCAGTGGACTCCAAACCTACTAAAGCCAGAGAACATAGTTAGGGCTCAATACAAGTCCCCCAGATTTACAGCATGCAGTTCAGGAGTTGGGATCCAAGCGCTGGACACCTAAAATCTCCCAGAAACAAAGCCAGATGGCTGAATCCACCTTATACCACAACAAAACACTGAAGGCATCAAGTAGAATTAATGAAAATAAAAAACCACCCAGAGGTCAGCAACCTCAAAGACTGAAATTATCTAATTCGAAAAAGAAATAGAAATCAGAATAGTTATAGGAAAGAAGATCATTGAGTTTCAGGAGTCTGTTGAAACCCAATGCATGGTGGCTAAAAATGATAATAAAACAATGCAGGTATGACAGACAAAATAGCCAGTAGAGAAAAATAACATAACTGACCTAATAGAACTGAAAAACACACTACAAAAATTTTATAATGCAATCACAAGTATTAATAGCAGAGAGTACAAGCAGAGGAAACAATCTCAGAGGTAGAAGACTGGCTTTCTGAAATTTGACAAGAAGACAAGAATAGAGAAAAAAATTAAAAAGGAATGAGCAAAACCTCAGAGAAATATGGAATTATGTGAAGAGACTGAATATGTGGTTGATTAGTGTCCTGAAAGAGAGGGAGAGAATGGAACCAACTTGGAAAACATTGATGGATATCATCCATGAGAACTTCCCCAGCCTAGCTACAGAGATCAATATTCAAATTCAGAAAATCAGAGAACACCAGTAAGATCTTCACCAGAAGATCATACCCAAGACAATTAGTCATCAGTTTATCCAAGGCTGAAATGAAAGAAAAAATGTTAAAGGCAGCTAGAGAGAAAGGCCAGGTCACCTACAAAGGGAAGCCCAGCAGACTGACAGTGGACCCCTCAGCTGAAAACCTACAAGCCAGAAGAGATTAGGGGTCAATATTCAACATTCTTAAAGAAAATAAATTCCAAACCAGAATTTCACATCTAGCCAAACTAAGCTTCATTTGTGAAAGAGAAATAAGGGCCTGGTTCAGTGGCTCATGCCTGTAATCCCAGCTTGGGAGGTCAAGGCGGGTGGATCACTTGAGGTCAGGAGTTTGAGGCCTGCCTGGCCAACATGGTGAAATCCCATCTCTACTAAAAATACAAAAATTAGCTGAGCATGGTGGCAGGAGTCTGTTATCCCAGCTACTCAGGAGGCTGAGCAGGAGAATTGCTTGAACCCGGGAGATGGAGGTTGCACTGAGCTGAGATCATGCCACTGTACTCTAGCCTGGGTGACAGAGAGAGACTCTGTTAAAACAAACAAACAAACAAACAAACAAACAAAAAACCAGAACAAAAGAAAAAAGAAAGAAAGAGAAATTAGAAATTTTTCAGAAAAGCAAATACTGAGGGGATTTGTTACCACCAGACCTGCCTTACAAGAGCTCCTGAGGGAAGCACTAAATATGGAAAGGAATGACTATTACCAGCCACTACAAAAACACATTACAGTACAAAAGCCTGTGACAGTATATAGCAACCACATAAACAAGTCTGCAAAATAAGCATCTAACATCATGATGACAAAATCAAATCCACACGTATTAATACTAACTTTAAATGTAAATGAGCTAAGTGCCCAAATTAAAAGGCCCAGAGTGGCAAGCTGGATAAAAAACTAAGGCTCGTTGGTATGCTGTCTTCGAGAGAACTATCTCACATGCAATGATACACATAGGCTCAAAATAAAGGAATGCAGGAAAATCTACCAAACAAATGAAAGAGAGTAAAAAGCAGGGGTTGCAATTCTGTTCCTGATAAGACAGATTTTAAGCCAACAAATATCAAAAAAGGCAAAGAAGGGCATTACATCATGGTAAAGTGTTAAATTCAAAAAGAAGATCTAACTATCCTAAATATATATGCACTCAACACAGGAGCACCCAGATTCATAAAGCAAGTTCTTAGAGTCCTTCAAAGAGACTTCATCTCCCACACTATAATAGTAGGAGGCTTTAACACACCACTGACTGTATTAGATAATTGAGAGAGCAATTTAAAAAAGATATTCAGGAACTGAACTCAGCTCTGAATCAAATGGACCAGATTGATATATACAGAACTCAAAACCTCTAAAAAATAGAATATACATTCTTCTCATCGCCATGTGGTGCATACTCTAAAATTGTTTTAGAAGTAAAATACTCCTCAGCAAATGCAAAAGAACTGAAATTCTCACCAATAATCCCTAGGACCACAGCACAATCAAATTAGAAATCAAGAGTAAGAATTTCACCCAAAACCTTGGAATTACATGGAAATTGAATAACCTCCACCTGAATGACTTTTAGGTAAATAATGAAATTACTAATCAAGAAGAAAGGAGAGAATATCCAAATAAACGTGATCAAAAATGAAAAGGGAAATATTACCATTGACCCTACAGAAATACAAACAACCATCACAGAATATTATGAACACGTCTATGCACATAAAATAGAAAAATCTAGAAGAAATTGGTAAATTCCTGGACACATAGGCCCTCTGAAGACTGAACCAAGAACTTGAATCCCCACATAGTCCAATAATGAGCTCTAATATTGAGGCAGTGATAAATAGCCTACTGTATTAGTCCATTTTCACACTACTATAAAGAACTTCCTGAGACTGGGTAATTTATAAAGAAAGAAGGTTTAAATGACTCACACTTCTGCATGGCTGGGGAGTCCTCAGGAAACTTACAGTCAAGGTGGAAATCATAATGAAAGCAAAATATGTCTTAAATGGTGGCTGAAGAAAGTGTGAGAGAGGAAGCCCCAAACACTTTTAAATCATCAGTTCTCATCAGAACTCCCTCAGGATAATGTGAACAGCATAGGGGAAACCACCTCCATGATCCTATCACCTCCCACTAGGTCCCTCCCTCAACACATGGGGATTGCAATTTGAGATGAGATTTGGGTAGGGACACAGAACCAAACCATATCACCTACCAAACACAAAAAGCCCAGGATGGATTCACAGCTGAATTCTACCAGATGTATAAAACTGAGCTGGTACCATTTCTACTGAAACTATTCCAAAAAATTGAGGAGGAGGGACTTCTCCCTAAATCATTCTGTGAGGCCAGGATCATCCTCATACAAAAACCTGGCAGAAATTCAAGAGGTTTATTGGAACTCTAATCAGAGTATTACACATGATATCAAATCAGTAATTGATATCACACTCTCACTTCTCCACTTGCCATTTCAGACTTTTCTCACCCTTAGCCACATTTCAGCTGGTACAAAGTGCCTACCTCATGGAGTATCCAGAAATCTATAAGAGTTTCTGAGTTTTTGTCACCTCATTAAGAGATATCACACGAAGGGATGTGATCATATACTTAGGGCTGCTTGATGTTGACCATATATTCTACTTTATATATCAGAAAAGAAAACACTACTTGACCCACCAAGACACTTACTTCCAGAGTTTCACCTATAGCCCATGATTAACAATGATATCAAACAGAATAGGTTGCACTTGGTTAATGCAATCAATAGCAATATCAAACCATGACAAACTGGTATTTTATTTGCAACAAGTTTGAGACAGTTTTTCTTCCCAACACAATATCAGCTGTGGTAAGACACTGAAGAACACAAAGGATGCTTTGATCAGTTTAGAAATATAACACTTTTACATCAGGTGAGAGATAAGGAGAAATTTCAAGGCTAATATAAACAACAAGCATCTATCAGATAACAATTCTGAAGCTTAACCTGCTGATAATTTCAAAGTGATCAAACCTGTTTGCACTTTGTAACAGGACTTGAAAGCTCTTTCATAGATTTGAGCTCATGCTGAAACATTGTAAAATCTTACTAACATATATAGTAATCACTGTTTTTTTCTCTTTTATATTTGTTGCTATTTGTATTGTAAATAAAATGAGAAGTTATACTATGACTACTGTGTTATGAGTGTAACCTCACTTAACCCCTCTGGGTTTTGTTTGTATCGTATCATAAAGATGTGTTACCTGTTTGCTATTTAAATAAGCAGAGATAAAAATCCCTCTCTGATAATAAGACCTGGCATAACATAGAGAAAAACATTGAAGTGGAGTGTTTTCTAAAGCACAGCTAAGGTTAGTTTGGGTTCTAAAGGCATCCTATTGCTGCAGTCTCCTTAGAAAAGCCGTCCCATTGAAAAGCAACATATGGTCTTTCAATATGTCCAATACAAAGGATTTCCTTCCATCATTGAGACAGATTGTAACTTTGCTGAACACCAGAAAGGCAGTTAGTTGAAGTTTCAAACCCATGCCTTAAGAAAACCATATTTAAATATTTATTTAAATAATCACCCTCAGTGTTTTGCCAAGTCCCCACTTAGAAGAAGCTTGCAGAGACTAAAACCTGCTGAAGAAACAGTACACTCACTTCTTCCATCTCACGCTTACTCTGGGACATATGCTCATTTATTGGAATTATAAGAAGAATAGCATTTGGTATTTAAAAATGTTCTCTATCTCTTTCTTTTCCCTCTTGCATGTTATTAAAGTATACATATAATATTTTTCCAAAGTGATGTCAATATTCATCTTGGGCTTTGGGCAATTTTTATTTGGAAGATGGTTTTAATGCCTGGAAGTTACATATACACCAATAGTTCTCAACTCTGTGAATATATGAGAGTATACATGGGGAGCTAGAAGAAATTTCTGACGTTCATATTCTACCCCAGTTTTTCTACAGTGAGTATACCCCGTTTGTCCTAGGGTGCCTCTCTGCTCTCAATCACTTTTTATTTTTTATATCTATATATTTTATTCTAAAAGGCAGGCAGGATTGAGAACCATTGGTGTATTTAAATCTCTACTAGGCAGTGTGAGAAAGGAACAGATTTTGGATTGACCCTACTTTACCTAAATATTTAAATCTAGACCTGTTGCTGGGCAGAGGGCTATCAAATTATGTTATTTCAAGGATTATTTTTGGCCTTCAATTAAAAAGTATCTAGGTTTAATTTCCTCCCAAAATTAATGCTTTTCTGTCTTTGGGAAGTAATCTCACTTAATACTTACGCACTAGATTACCAGAAGAAATATTCATTCTTATTCTCACACTATGGGGAAATCTCAAAAGGGGCTTTCATTATTCCATAGTTCTCCTTAAACTTCCTCCCAAAACACATCAGAATTCCTTTTGGTAGCCCCTATATCTTTATTAGCATGTGATATTGACTTTCAAACACAAAATGATGACGTTCTGGATAATGGAGTAATAAGTGTGCCCTGCACCACATTATTTTCACTTCCAATATCCTTGTAATGTAAGCAGCATCTTGTCATGGGAAGAGGTTGCTAGTCATGATGAGAAAAGAGTGAGAGAGCTGCTGATTTTATTAATCATATATTTATATAATATATATTTGGATGTATATTATAATTTAAATATAAATATACATTATATATGTATGTATGTATGTATGTATGTATGTAAGAAATTGATTCACTTGATTACAGAGGCTAAGTCTCAAAGCCTGCAGTTGGCAAGCTGTAGACCTAGAAGAGCCAACAGTGTAGTTTGAGTTTGAGTTCAAAGCCTGAGAACCAGAAGAGCTGATGGTATAGTTCCAGTCTGAAGGCTAGGAGGCTCAAGACACAGGATGAGCCAATAGTTTGGTTCAAGTCTGAAGGCAGGTAAAAAACAATGTCCTGCTCAAGGTTGTCACGCAGGAGGGGAGTTTCTTCCTATTTGAGGAAGGATCAGCCTTTTCTGTTTTATACAGGTCATCAACTGATTGAATGAGGCCCAAACACATTAAGGAGGGCAATCTGCTTTAGTCAGTCTACCAATGAAAGTGTTAATCTCATTCAGGCACACCCTCACAGATACACTCAGAATAATGTGTGTCCAAATGTCTGGGCATCTCATTGTTGGGTCAAGTTCACTCACAAAATTAACTACCACAGGGAGCATCAAGGATAAATAATTTATGGGAGAGCAGCTGCCAAATTGCAAATGTGTGGGAAATACTGTGTTCTAGAGGCACACATGAAGATTGGCACATGGGACATATTGACTCAGAATCTCTTCATCTTTTACAAGAAATGCCCATATATTCTCAAGATGCAGGATGCTTAGTATTTTCTTAGAAGAGGAGAACCATATTTCATGAAAACTTTTAAAAGGTAATAATATATGCCAGCATTTAAAAGTAACTGCAAATGAATATGTTCTTTGGACATCTCTATTTTCTATTGTCTTACTATTCAATTAAGAAAAAAAATTCAGAACTGAGGTAGTGATAATTTATTTTGACTATTTTTGAGCCTCACATTATTTAAATCACTAATGTATTTAATTCTACTTCACTCTTATCTACATATCTACCTGAAGGAGCAGATAATCAAAAACAAGTTGTCCACACCAGGAAATTATTTCATTTAGTTATAAATATTAACGTGAAGGGATAGAGTGAAATATATGGGGAAGAACTAAAGACTATTGTGCTTGTGTACAACAACTTCAACATTACTAATCCAAACTTATTTCAATTACTCTAAAGTAATTTGCTAAAATGATTAATTATCAACACTATTTGATCCTGGTTTTAATCATCTGCATAAACTCAAATACAATTTCTAACCCCAATTTTCTTTTTCTACATTGATATTTTGTTTAATTAGAGTTCTCTGGAGCTCTGCCATAATCTATAAGAGATAAATTATGGAACACCTAAGACATAATAAGTTTTCAATATCCTTTAATAAGAACAAATATGTAAATGCTTAAAAATAGTCTAAGTGATTTAAAATGTGGAACTTAATTTGGCTTTATGTTAAAACTTTGAGATGAATTCTCAATTTACCTCAATTCATAGAGTCATTTTGTGTATAGATATTTTGATCCTCAAAAATATGTCCCCCTTGTTCTTTGGCTGACAATTATTAATATCAAAGAGAGATGGCAGAGAGGACACATGGGCTGCGATGTCAGAATTAGTTCCTGCTTGCACCTTAAGTAGCAAGTGATTTTGTTGCTGGTCATCTAATTTCCAACTGATTCTATCATCTGGTTTTACTCCTGCCTGATGCTTAACTTAAATGTAATATTCAACCTTTATTCTCAGATAAAAAATTTATGATTTTAGCTACATGATTTCAGTCAACTTAATTCCTCCTGGCATTGCATCTCTAAACACCTCAGACCCAAACTGACAAGTCTGTCATTGCCCACACCCCAAAGTTTATACAATTATTGTGTTGGCAGGCATTAACTTGGAAAGTTCTAGTTTGGAAAAGCTAACTAGGTAACATTCATAAAGAAAACAAATTTCCCCTCCCCTTCAGGTAAGCCCACATGATACTTTTCAGTATTTAAGACTGAAGGGGGATAGTGACTACTGACTTTGTGTCTGGCAGGAAGAAATCACCTAGCTATGGAAAACATATACCAGCACAAAAACTGTAATATTCACCTGAATTTAAAAAGCATGTAAGAAAGGTAGTGATGATTTCACTTTCACAAATTGTGAATAATCCCAAATTTTAAAGATGTTTGTATCTTAAATGTATGCTGAGGAGATTTTTTTGAGCAATATAAAGAACTTCTCATTTGGCACAGTGCCATGCAATAAATGTTTGCTATTATTTATTGTTCTTAGCAGGATTGCATGTACAATTAGAGTGAAAGAGATATGCCAGTATATGTGATATATTTGTTGCTCACATGGCCAGAGTTGGACTTCATTGTCCTAGTAAAAGAACTTCCTCTATAACTAACTCATATAAACTAACAAATGGAAAACGCTGAATAAAACCAAGCAATGACATTTCTGGTATGTCACTCCAAGTAGCTTAATTTTAATGGACAAAATGTGCTCATTCATATACCCATCCATTCATTCATGCCTTAATCCATTAATTCAATATTTTCTTTGAAAACTTACCTTAATTCATATTGAACTGAAGAAAAAATATGATCTCTTATTTTCTTGATTTTTTATATTTAAACAAGAAACACAATTATTTTCAGTTGAATACCAAAGCAGGAGATTATACCCTTAAACAGGAAAACAGTCACTAACTATTAAGTGTCAACTCTCAAATCTATCTGAAGAATAAGTAAGAATTGACTAGCAAGGTGGTAGAAGACATGATGTTACAGGTGGGTCTTTGTTCTTAGAGCTCCCAAGATGGGGGCGGGCTGTTCCCAAGATGGCGGCAGGCCTTTTTTCTCTGACATGGGGTTCTTGTCCTCACAAATTCCAAAGAATGGAACGTTGGGCCATGCGGTGAGTGTTATAGCTCTATGAGAAGCCGTGGGTCACAGAAGAGAACTATGGAACCCAGTGACTAGTGATCAGCTTGATTAGGAAGAACCCGGGCACTTAGCCATGCAGGAACAATAGCGAGCCTTTATCCCTATCTGGAGATGCAATGGGCCCCTTGCTGAGATCAGGAGCCCAGCGGACACCCTGCCGGATCCAGAGGGGTGGAAGTCAGCAGCGGGTCTGCGGCAGCGGCAAACAGCAGTGGTGGATGGTGAGTGAAAGCTCAGCTCCAGCTGTAACAAACAGGGACCAGAAGAGTGTGCAGTTGCAAGATTTAGTACAGTGAAAACAGAGCTCCCATACAATGGGAGGGGACCCAAAGGGGGTTGCTGCTCCCTGCTCGAATGCCTGAGTTTATATGCCAATCATTGTCCCTCCCTCTGTGCTCTCAGGTGATATATGATTTGACTATTTCTTTACCTCCTGCTTTAGCCTAATTTGTATTTTAGTGAGCTCTCTTTACTACCTGATTGGTTGGGTGTGAGCTAAGTTACAAGCCCTGTGTTTAAAGGTAGGTATGGTCACCTTTCCCAGCTAGGCTTAGGAATTCTTAGTCGGCCTAGGAAATCCAGCTCGTCCTGTCTCTCAATATGAAAAGCATTTCAGGAAGAAAAATGAATGCATTCAAATATTCTCATTTGAAAGAGAATGATATAGTTGAGAAATGAAAAAGTGGCAGGTAGACAGAGGACAAAGTGACCACATGAGATGAAACCAGTTACAAAGGCAGGTGTCAGATTCTTCATAGTTTGCTAGGCAAAATTGAAATTTGGCAGGTAAATAACTGATGGAAAAAATAAGGGATCAATCTATATTAAAGATTTCTTTAGCTGCAAGTGCACAAAAAATACTAGTGAATGGATGAATCATTAAGGTAGCTTCATGACTTGATAAAAATCAGTCTGAACTTTTTAGTCAGATTTGCTAAATGCCACAATCTTTCTCTTTTCTCTTTTCTCTACTTAAAGGCTCAGCTCCCAAAAGGGGTCCAGCCCTAATGTCTGAGTCAAGTCATCCCTCCTCTTTGATGCTCTCTTAGGTTTTCTTAGGCACATCTGTTAATGTACTTACTTTACATTGCCTACTTTTATTTCCACACATCACTCTTGCCTCCAATTCGTAATTTCTTTGAGGGCAAGGATTAGGTCTGATTTATTTCAGCAAGCCTAGAGTTTTTAAATAATTGGCATGCAGTTTTTTGAGCTTAGTTTTTTTTTGTTTTTTTTTTTTTTGAGACTAAGCCTTGCTCTGTCACCCAGGCTGGAGTGTGCAGTGGTGTGATCTCGGCTCACTGCAACCTCAGCCTCTTGGTTCAAGTAATTCTCCTGCCTCAGTCTCCCAAGTAGCTAGGATTGCAGGCACCTGCCATCGTGCCAGGCTAATTTTTGTATTTTTAGTAGAGACTGAGTTTCAACATGGTGACCAGGCTGGTCACGAACTCCTGACCTCATGATCCACCCGCTTCAGCCTCCCAAAGTGTTGGGGATTACAAGCATGAGCCACTGAGCCCGACCTGAACTTAGTTCTTAGATTAAAGCATATGAAATTAAAAATATCCCCTATAATAAAAATAAGAATAAAATTACCAATGTTTAGGTGACTCAGGATCTCCTATGTAGCCCCGAGATTCTTGCTCTATGATATACACATTTTGTATTACTCTTGAGAATTGGTAATTTGTTAGAATAGCCATCCCATGTTTGGATTAGATTAGAATATATTCGATTAGATTGGTTTAGATTAGATGGTATTGTTGAAAGGAAAGAAAATTGTCCTGGGAGGATCTGACTTAGTCGTGTGAACCTTAAAAATAGTGCAGATGTTTCTAACAAAAGACATTCGAAGTAGAAGAATAATTTGGCATGATGGAGATTCTCCACTGCTGGCTTTAAAATGAAAAAGGCATATGGCGAGGAATGTGGGTAGCCTCTCAGAACTAAGGGCAACCCCTCATAATAGCCAATGTGGAAATGAGGGTCTTAGTTTAATTATGCCTAGTATTCCATTGTTGGAACGCCAAGCATGTGGGTGTTATTTGTATCCCACTACTCAAGGTCATTGCCTATGTCTGATGGCAAAAATTTAAGAAAATTGCAACCTCAGGCATAAATGGATTAACAAACACAAGAAAATGAATTGGCCAAAATCAGTAAACTTGGAAGAACACTGTTAGTTTTAAATGAATATGTAGCTTAGATGACCGCTTGATTTTATTCTTATGAGACTGTGAGGAGAGAATCCGGGGACACCATGATCTAATACATGAGTGCCATTGAAGCAGCTAACTTTGTGGTAATTTGTTACACAGCAGCAAATACCAAATATCAATGTGGACTATTAGTGTCACCCACTAATGTATAATCATCTAAAGATATAATCATCTTTAGTATAAGTGAGTAACCAAAAATAAGAAAACCATGTAAGTATCAAGGTATGTCTATATACCTGGACCTTGGGTTGTGCTAAGAACTTTATGTGATATAACAAATATACCAACCAAATAAATGATATGACTTTCACAAAATGTCTACCATATTGTAAAATCATGCCAAATTGAAGATTCAAGCTTAACAGCAAATACACACAAACACACACACATATGTATATATGTTAAATATATACATATACACACACATACACACACATTTATATACACACAACGGAAATATACACACACATACATATATGTAGGGAAAACTTCCGTATATTTTATTCTCATATTTTTTTCATGTATGTCTGATATGTCTGGGAACCCTTGTCAGTTAATGTTTGGAGAAAAATAGCAAGTGATCCCTAAAGTGATGATTCATGGGTTAGAAACCAAACTTGATCCCTAAGGGAGCAAAAGGAATTTTCATGTTTCAGAAATGGATTCTGAATTTATAAGATTTTTAACTGGTAAATGTTTCAGTTAATTAAGAGAAAAGTAGCTGACCAGTTCCTCATCACATATTTTCTCTATTGTTTTCTTTATCTCTGTGATTATTAGTCAAATATTCCTGTCAAATTTGAAAAAGAAAGTGATTCTATCTCAACTGGCCCAACTGGAAGAGTTTGAAAAAGTTTAGAATATAATCATAATCAAAAAGATCTATAAAAGGAGTTCTATCTATTTTGTTTATTGATGTATTTATAAATTTTATAATAGAGTCTTGCATGTAAGGTGACTGAATATTTATTGAATGATTTAATGAATTAATGCAGAGAAAATGGAACTTTAAAGAGCAGTAAAAGTGCAGATATAGTCTTTTACTATATCATTTTTGCCCCAGGATTGTAAAGTTTGTCTCATTTCATATGTCATCCAAGACATCTTTATCCAGTTTCCCAGGGTGCTAACATAGCCATGGAACTATATTTTATGTGTATAGGCTTCCATTATCTTGGCTTTTCCCCAGATGTAAATTTCCAAACTAATACCTACCCTGCATTACATATTTTCTAGACGCTTTGATACTTTTGGTCAGGAGTAAATATTAGGGATTTTCTGAGTATGGCTTCTAGGCTTTCTCTCCCAGATATAGTTTTTGTTTCCAAGAACATAATCTGTCCTCAGATTATTTGCAAATAAAATAATTTTTTTGCCTTACTTCTTGAAGGTCCAATAATAAAACTATACCTTAATGCAGTATAAAATTTATAGCATTCTTTTGGTATAATAACATACATATAGAAAAATTAAATCATTGCAGAAGTCAATGGAAGTCAGTGAAAGGATTTCTGAAAAGAACAAATATATTTTTTTTCCCAGATAGAAACTCATCTTCTACAAGGAAGTATTAAGTCTCTCCCTGTTGTTCCTCAATTAAACAGAGACCTGAAAATTATTTTCTAATTGGAAAGGATATTAAAAAACATATATCAACAACTTCCTATTGCTTTACTAATAAGAATAGGGATAATTTCAGAACATACAAAGTATAAATCTCAAGATAAAACTTAATAATGACAAGATTCTTTTTAAATATTGAAAGCATTACAAAAACGTAAGTGACTGATACTTAATATCTGCTGCATTACAATCTTGAACCCACAGGTTCTGTCAGTAACAGCAAACAAGCCAGACTGTGAATTCTTGCTGTGGTAATTTCAACACTAAGCAATCTTGCACATGACTCATAAATCATTTCCAAAATCCACTGCATGCAGACACACAGAAAACATGACAAGGAATTCTAAACTTAAACTAACCATGCTGTCAATATCTCTCCCACATGCTGCTCCTATACATATGGATGCAAGTACATGCCTCAGGAAGTACAACAAGAGCATGAAGTACTTTAATGAAAACAGCAAGATATCATTTCTACCCAATCTTAGCTGAGCTTAAGCTTTGGAAATAACTTCAGTAATTTTTTATGAGCTTGAACAATGAAACTTAATAGTCAATCCATTAGATGCATACAAATTACACATCTTTTTTTAACAAGAAAGAAAATTTTATTTTAATACACTTAACATTGTATTTAAATTTTAAGAATTGAGAAGCATTGTTAACTAATATTTAAAATAAAACAGCTTTGTTTAGAATATAGAATTTATTCCTACAGAATAACATCAAATGACATTTCTCAAATTTTTTTTATTGTGTTTTAATCTCTCTTAATAATTATAACTTGGTATAATGGATCTTCAACTTGCAGCAGCACAGATTGAAATAGCCCTGTGCAGTTGAAATGTAAATAAAATGTGTGCCTTTTCTCCCCACATTTTTCTCCTATAACCACCTGACATTTTGTAAATAATAAAAATATGCTATCAAATAAAAAGCACACTTCTTAGCATGGAAGGTAAAGCAAAAGTGTAATGAGAAACTTCACTTGAGCAATCAATACAATGTTTAATTTTTGCTTACTCTGTTGGGATGCTTTAGTATATTTTCATGAGTCCAAATATCCAGGATTACAGCCTTATAGACAGGATTTTTGCCTTTTTATTTAATATTCATCTCATGTGAAATATGAAGAGCAATCTGAATAATCAGAGAATTTGCTTCTAAAAGGCAGAAAGGGCTTGAGGAATGAAAATGGTGTCTCAAATCCAGAACCATTTCCCTGCTATATGTAAGATATAGGTCTCTATTATATTTTATTAAGTGATGCATACATATTATCTAAGATACATTTGTGACATTTAGAGCTGTCTTTACAGTTTGATTTGTACTAGTGTTAATAGTATATGCATTCAATAAACATTATTTAGCATCAGTAAAAAAATAAGTAAGTTGATCAAAGTTACTATATGCTGTTCACATGCTTATGCTTTAATTCTAGCCAAAAAAATCAAAATATATCTGTCATACTTCTAGTATCAGTCAAATGAAGACTTTCTAAATTGTGTCTTTGGGCTGAAGACCAACTTGTCTGGTCACTTGAGACTTACTATTAGTGTCATGTCTAGTATATAGGTCTGTAAAACTGGACCATGAAAAGGTAGACTATTACAATGGTTACAGAACATGAAACCATTTACATTGTGATATTTTGCAAAAGTTAATTACAATGCCAAAGAAGAAACTTGAATAGAAAAGCTCTAAGTAATCAGAGGGAAAGAATAATTACTTTGTAGAGGGAAAAATGAAAGGGATACGAACATAGGAGAAAAAATTTAAAAAACAAGAGCTAGATTTTATACACACATAAATCCACAAATGTGTGGTAATTAATTTGGGAGGGGGAAATAAATGACCAGATAATATGTTATGATATAATGCTGGATATTGTGAAATCAACAGTTCCTTTGAATACAAGTAATCCTTTAAATTGAACCATCAGGTGCATTTTGATAGATCATTAATAGATTGATTTTAAAAATAACATCTTCCAGTGAATACATTGATTTTTGTTTTTCAATTCATTTTGTAAGTTGTGTCAGAATAAAGAAAGACTACTAAATGGGTAGCCTTTCTGAGAAACCTCATCCAGAAACCCTGTCTCGCCCTCAAGAGGAAACAACCTGTATATACTTACCTTTGTTGAAAAATAACATTTACATGAACAAATTTTGGGGAATATATAAATACAATAGAAAGTCAGATGCACAAAAACAGAACCAGAGTCAGTTCTAAATATATATATATGTATAGCTATATATACACATATATATGCACACATATATACATAAGTATATATAGAATTATATATACTTATATAGTATATGTTATTATATTTAATTTTATATAATATATACAAATATAATTATGTATAGCATATATAATTATATATTGTTATATATTTATAATGTATATATGATCACATATTTGTGTACATACAATTGTATCTTGATATATTGACATATGATTGCATATACATAATTGTGTATAAGATATACAATTATAAATACATAATCATAAGATTGTATACACATTATTGTATATGAGAATATACAATTATATATGCTATACATAATCATATCTGTATATATAATTATATACTATATAATCCATGGACTATATGGCCTTGAATTAACCAAAAACAAACACTAGTAAATAAACATAATTTTAGTTCAAATTGCATCATTGTCAGATCTTACTTCTTAGTAAATATGTCCACATGAATAACTGTCAAAATAACTCTACTTTTCTATGTGGGACTCTCCTCACCCATGTTTGTGTCTTTTGCTGTGTCTGCTGTGCTGTGAACATCTCAAAGGGCAAGCTCCTGGTAAATTTGTCATTGATTTGCAATACCTATCACAGTAATTGGCACAGGTAGATATATTCAGATTTATTTTTAAACTACTTTGAAATGGTTTCATGACATGTAAAAAGCTGTATATATTTAATGTATACAGGTTGATGAATTTGGGGATAAGTATACACTCAAAACTATTGCCACTATCGAGGCCATAAAGTTTAATTGACCTGAATTTCAAGAGATAACAGCTAGTTACAGTTACTGCAATGATAGAGAAGAATAATAAACAGAAAAATGCCTATGCCAAGATTTTTCACTCATTAATCTTCCAAACTTACTCATGTTTCCCTGTATATGAATTTAATTTATAATAAATAAAATTTTTCTCAATTTATTTAATGTGAAGATTTAAATAAAATGGTATATTTTAATATTTATATAGTTTTGAGATAAATTCATGTACATAAAATTCACCATTTTATTTTAGAGTGTATAACTGAGGGTTTTGTAGTATTTTCAAAATGTTTTACAATCAATACTACTATATATTTCTAGAACATTTCCATTACTCCCAAAAGTAAGGTTGGATCTCCAGCTTCCCCTTCCCCATCCTTGAGCAACTACTAATTTACCATCTGTGTCTACAGATTTGCCTATCCTAGATATTACATATAATCATTCGGTCTGTGACTTCTGAGTCTGGATTCTTTCACTTAGCATGTTTTCCAAATTCATCCATGTTATAGCATATATCAGTACTCTATTCCATTTTATGTGGTTGAATGCTAGTCTGTTGCATCGATACGTAATATTTTATTTAGGTATTCATCAAATAATGAACTTTTGGGTTGTTTCCATCGTTTGGCTGTTATGAATTATGCTGCTATGAATATTTATGAGCAAGTTTTTGTATGAATATATGCTGTCAATTATCTTATATATAATTAGGTATAGAAATGTTGAGTCACAAGGTAACTCTAAGTTCAGTTCTTAGAGAAAAAAACTGTTTTACAAAGTGACGGTGCCCATTTATATTTCCACCCAGAATGTATGAACATGATTCCAACTGCTCTATATTCTTGCCAACATTGTTTTCCATTTTGTTTGTCATTACAACTGGTCAGGTGTATTTGAAGTGCTATTTCATTGTGGTTTTGATTTGAAGTCCTCTAATGACTAATGAGGTTGAGCATCTTCCCTTATCCTTATTGGCCATTAGTATAACTTTTTGGGGGAAATATCTATTCAAATATTTGTTCCTTTTTAAATTCAGTTGCTTATCTTTTTGTTCCTGAGTTAAATTTTAATTTTAATTATAAATTTGTGGTAAATCTCAATATCAATTGATAAAGTAAACATAATGGGATGAAAGATTATAAGAATAAGCTTAAGAGCAGGTATTCTTATATTCATTTTTGTAGTCTACCATTGATCATAAGACCTTGTATAAGAAAACAGCTTAGATGATCCATAATAAGTTGATAATGTGTACCTTATTAAAACTCTCCCTCGAGATGGGAGTGTTCTTTCTCTGATGGTAGTTTCCATGTACCTAGAACCATATTGCATTACTATGTTTACTTCTAGACCAAGAAATCATTACAGAGCACCTCAGACCAATGCAATATGCATATTAGGCTCTTTCTGGCCTTTATGTCTTTTTCATCAGTATTTCATCACTAATTCAATATAGTATACAGTGCTAATTCTTTGAAATAACATTTATGTGATTTTCTCTATTAAATATTCAAAGAGAACTTGGATCTTAGCCTCGATTCATGTCTCATACTTGCTTATACAACAATTTCACTCTTTTATTTAATCCCTCACTTTTTTTTATCATATTTGTTTCCCTTTCCACTGAGCATTTAAAGAGCATAAAGTCTTTCCACACTTAAAATGGTAGTCCCTTGATGCCATATTCTTCTCCAACACTGTTTCATTTCTCTGCTCCCCACCACAGGAAAATATCAGTGAACTATCAGCTAGCTATAAGTTTGACATCTATTTTATAGTTCCCTCTTTTTCTCTTATCATATTATCAGGTTTTTATTCCTATCATTCAAAACGCATTTTTTAAAGTCACTGACAACCTACTCCTTCTCAAATCCTGTAGCTAATTACTTGACATTGTATTGTGTGAAACATGACATATAGTTAGCAATTCTCTTATGTCAGAGACTTTCTGTTCCTTATGTTTCTGTGATAACTCATCCTCTTTTTTCCTAACCTTCCACAATGTTCAGTCGGTCAGTTCTTTCAAGTATTTTCTATATATTCTTCCTTAAACTAATGTTTTATTTCTTCATTATGCTTAATTTTATCTGAAAATTTTTTATATAAGAATTGATTATTGTGCTTCCAGGTCAACTTTCAGTAGTGATATAGGGAAATATATATAAATGTATGTATGTAAAGTATATACTTGGTTGGAAGCCTTGTGGAGCTTATCATTCAAGATTCTTTCCCATAATCATCCATGAGAGCATTATACTTAGATAAAATCTCAAAATAACACTCAATCTAAATTTCTAAGAGTCAGCTCAGTGAGTGTGAGAGGACTGAATCTACCTTACTTGAAAGCTCAAAAGTTAGCCTGCCATTGTTTTATATAACATATAATAAAAGAAGACTCCATAGCCCTGTGTCAGGATACAGGCTGTTTCTTACAGCAAAAACAGCAGTCAGAGTAGTATCTTAGTGCGGCTTCCCTACATCTCAATCCTCACAGGGCAGCTCAAATAAAGGTGGTATGTTGCCTAAGCATATGATTCTGAATTTTAGAAGACTGAGATTTTTATAGGCTGTTTATACATGTTCTCATCCTTTCTCCAAAAGAAAACATGACTTACTAAGCAAATTTCCTCTAAGCAATTGGTTTACTTTATGGCATGTAAGTATAAGTCTCCAGGAAAGGGAAAGAGCGAGTTATTATATTTCCAAATCTTTTCAGAGGTTTCTATATTTAGGAAGACACTATCTCCATCTTCTAAGATATATTTGGTATTCAAACATGCCCTCTGTTTAAAAGACCTCTACTATGCAGAAAACTGAAAATAGCCAAACTAAATTTTTTCCCAAACAATTAATTCCTGGTTTCCACAAGGTTCAAGTCCTTGGTGAAATTCCCCATGTTATCACTTCATCGGGCTCTCTGATTAATCTAACACCAATTAATGTAAAATCCATTTGGTTTCTGTTTGTAGCACCTTATTAAAGCTACTGTCAGTAAGACTTTGGGCATAGAAAGGGACCAACCCGCAGTATTGCACCTAAGTATGCTTCTCTGCACCCTGATCTAACTAGCCAAATAAGTCATATAACTATTAAAAAGTCCGCTGGCTTTATTTTTTAGTATGTTGACTATTCTACTTATTTTAAGTATTATTGAAGACACAGCAGCATATGTTAGCACTGATTCTGTCTTGGCTTGCAAGAAGGAATTCTAGGAGAATTCAATCATCTATAGGAACCCTGACTTGTAACTATTAAAAAGTCAGGTGGCTTTATTTTTTAGTATGTTGACTATTCTACCTATTTTAAGCGCTATTGAAGATACAGCAGCATATATTAGCACTGATTCTGTCTTGGCTTGCAAGAAGGAATTCTAGGAGAATTCAATCATCTGTAGGAACCCTGAGCAATGAGCTGAAGCTAACAGCAATGTCTCCCAGTGCTGAGATAATGTCATTGATCACTTCAGGTAAAGCTAGGGGCACATCCGTATCACCATTTTAATTGAATCATTAACATGATAGGTAAAATTTCCCACATGATATGCCTAGATAATGAGTTGGTTTTCTCTCCAGGAAGCTCATTTGAGTAACTGAAGGAAACCTTATCTTAGAGAGAGCTCTGTAGTCATGGAAGTAATATATAAATTACCAGTGGTGTTCCCTTAAATATTCTCATAGCCAAACCTAAGGTGCAAGTCACCATGTTTTTGAGAAGGCAGGACAATACCTGGCCTCTAAATAAGAAGTATAATCCAAATGGCACAGATGTTGTCTATGAAACAATTATTGTTTATACTGTTGGAACCCGTCAGTGGGGCATATAGCAATAAGGGGCAAAAGTTGACAGTGCCTTCAATGTGCAATGTTATGGAGCCTGCTAGCTGGTTGGGGAGACTTAGGGTTCCCAGGTCAGTCTGAGTAACTGAGTCTAATTCTTGTTTTGGGAGGAAGTGCCTGAGGAAAATCAGTCCAGTGGGTCCTGTTTGTTGACATCATCAGTAGGGTGATATTCCTTATTTGAATAGAATCAATACAAGGAAGCATCTAGAAATGTTATGCCTAAGACTTGAAAGAGCTGAGGACACCTACTGCGGTCTCATTATCAGACCTGACTAATGAGATAGAATACATAGCAGTAGATTAAACTCAGAAGCACCCATGAGACTTTGAGAAAGTTCCATGAAGGCATCTTCCTGTGAGATGAAGCCTTCAGGGACAGATTTAAAATACAGAAATTACTAATACTATCCATACCCCCACATACTCCCTCCAGGAATCTAATGCAGTCCCTCCCCAGACACCTTGGGGTTCTCTCTCCAAATGCCTGAAATCTGGATTCTCTATTCCAAGAAGTTCACCTTATATCAGTCATCCCCTAATATCAACAAACAGTTTTATCTGGGATAGTCAAGGGCAAGAGAGAAAAATCGTTTTTAAAAAACTTAATTAGAATTAAGTTGGAATCTCTAAAGACTCCTCTTTTCCAGGATGCCATCCAGAGAGTGTGCCCAGCAGAGCGTGTGGATGAAGTTAGAAGAAAGAATGGTGCTCAGGAAGGCCAAGAAAAATCTTCAAATTCTACTGCTGGTTCATGTAGCTCCTATAATTTCCCAACCTTTTGTATTTGCCATTATTCTTTAGGAAGCATAAGTGAGACCATTTTTTTTTTTTCTGAGAACACCTGCACTTAATAACCAAACTGCCTTATTAAGTGGGATGTGTAGCCTTGGAGAAGGTGAAAGCAAAAGAGTCAGATAATTGGTTCATTGTTGAGAAACTTTTCCATAAATGCAAATAGCCAGGAAACCTAAACACATAGTAATGATTTTTCTCAAAGTAAAAATGCAACAGTGTAAAGCACTAACTGTGGTATGACCAGAGTTAGCTTATCAGAAACCTGAAAAAGTCAAAATGCAACAGTGGTAAAGCAGCACCACAAATAACTTCAACATAGAGGTGAGTCTCATATAGTAGTTAACCCAGTTGGGTGAGCAGGGGACCACAATCTCTGTAATGTGGTCTCCCCTATCAAAGGATAAACAGGTCCCTCAATTTTCTTTTTTAGTTTGCTTTCTGTTGCTTATAACAGGATGCCTGAAACTAGGTAATTTCTTAAGAAAAGAAGCTTATTCCTTATACTTATAGAGGCTGAGAAGTTTGAGGTCAAGAGGCCAAATCTGGTAAGGGCCTTTTTGCTGATGGGTACTCTGCTGAGTCCCTGCAGTACAGGGATTCACATGATGAGAGGCTTGGACATTCTGGTTCAGATCATACAGCCATCAGTCCTACTCCCATGATAACCTATTAATCCATTAACTCATTATTTCATTATTCTATGAATGGATTAACCCAGTCATGAGGGCTGAGCCCTCATCAATCACCTCTTAATGGCCCCGCCACCTTGATTACTAAATTTCTACATGAGTATTGGAGGTAACAAATATTCAAATTACATCATCCTACCCTGGGCCACCTAAAACTCATATCCTTCTCTCATACAAATGCATTTATTCCAAACCTATAGCCCTAAAGTCTCAACTTGTTTCATCACCAACTCAAAAGCCCACAGTCCAGAGTCTCATCTGTGAGCCTGTGAAATCAAAACATCTTATTTACCTCCAAGGTACAATGGTTGTACAGGCATAAGGTAGACATCCCTATTCCAAAAGAAAGAAATAGGCAAAAAGAAAGATAATAGGCCCCAAGCAAGTCCAAAACCCTGTAGGACACATATTAAATCTTAAAGCTGGAGAATAATATATTTGACACTGTGTACCACCTCCTGGATATACTGGGGTGGGGGTTAGGCTCCCAAGGACTCATGCAGCCCCACCCCTATGACTTTGCTGGGTGAAGTGTATATGTCTACTCACAAGTGTTGAAGTCCAGTGCCTGAAGTTTTCCTAGGCAAGTCTGGCATGCTGCCAGTGATTCCACAGTTTCGTGGTTCCAGTGGCAGTCCCATTCCCAGGGCTCGTAGGCTTTGCCTTAGTAGGGACTCACTGTCGTGACCTCAAATAATAAAAGTTGTACCCTGAAGGAAAAAAAAATTCTGTTGTTTGGACCATGCATCAGCCATTTTTCATTCCATTTGCCACATTACAGGTAGTCTCATTCAAATGCAAAAGAGGCTGTCCTATAAGCGTAAAATGAAAACCTAAAGGTAATTGCATAGCTTCAAAATGAGCAAAAAAATAACCCACAGACTAAGTACCCACTGTTGTCTCCCAAAGATCATTTCTCCAGTTATTGACTGGTTTAAAATCACACTATTATAAATATGAACACGTAAGGAAGGCAAATTATTGTGGTCACATACAGGTAGAAGAACAAAGGATGAAGAACAAAGAAAGAAACAATATTCATAGATAAAATATAGAGAGATGACGATGACTTATTTACATAGTAGCAAGTGTTTGTTTTAAATATATATATACTCACACACATATAAACATATATATATATATACACACATGAATATAACTTGATGATTTTATTTCTGAAAATGTGGATACATAGTAAATAATTGGAAAAAAATTAAAACAGATTTAATTTTCCCAGCCATCCAGATTTTGTCTTTTATTGAATGCAATGGAGAGTAACATGAATACTTTCAGAATGAGATAAATATAGGTAATGCATTTAATAACATGTACTATCTTAAACATCAACTGTTATAAAAATTAACTGGACTCCATAGAAAATAAGCTTTGTTACTAATACAAACGTGTTCTATGATCTCTTTATTAAAAACTTTCCATTTTTTCCAAACGTTTAACATTTAGAAATGTTATTTTTATTGTCTTACTTTGTCATTTACGATTATGATGCATACACTACTTAATTTTCTATTCAGTAGGAAAGCCTATTCTTCAACAGAACACTAATATATAAAAGCCTAAGAGAGAAAATCAGGTATTTAAACCACCTGTCTGAGTTATAAATGAAAATAATGTGTTACAAGAAATAGGCCTAATGTTTTATAGCACAGCAGGTAAGTTAGCATGAAAAATGGTGTTATACCTAAAAAAATTATCATGAATTGTAAAAACATACTATTAATATCCTACTGCAGGTAATGTGTTTCAACTTTATTACTAGAAAATATACCACAAAAAGTGAAACTTTGCAATATCACCACAGGAATTAATATACTTGCAATGAAAATGTAATTTCTAAACAGTCAAAAGTGTGAGGTTTTGAGGGGATTATTTTAATTATACATATACATAGCCTACATTTCAGAAAATAAAAGTGCATTTTTTAAAAATGTGCACAATTTTAAAGTTTAGCAAATACAATTTTGCTTGGTCAATATTTTGAAATAAATCATATGGTCATATATAGTTTATATGACACTAGATATAAATACTAATAGGAAAAAGTGAGGGCTTTCTTCTATTTATTTTTAATTCTTCATAATTAATTTTTATGTTTCTATATGTATATTCAATCTCTGAAACCTTGATAAATAGTTTGAGACCTTTTTAAAAACATACTGCTGGAGGAATTGTAAAATCTGACTACTTAGCACTCTCCTGAATTATGAAACCAGACAATTTCAGCAGGGCTTCAAGGCATTATTTGACTAAGTCTTGTTCAACTTTTCTTTTTTTCAATGCAATTTAAGAAATACTTGATTTGGATATAAACATGTCCCTAAAGAAATTATTTACTTACCCTGATTATCATTAACTTTCAATTGCTATTATGTTATTCAATAGCATGAGCTTAAATTAACATAAAATGTTAGTGAATATGGCATTTTATTCTAATTTTAAATTGTAATGCATAAGACTTTGGTATATGGCAGTTTTATAGAATACCCCAAAATAGGAAATGAAAGTGATTATTGGAGTTTACTTAAGAAAATGTTTGAGATCATCTGGAAACTAAAGAACACTCATGAAAACAAATAAACTAGGTAATAAATGCTGAATAACTTAGGAAACAAACAAAAATATTGTTCATTTTTTAAAACTAATATAACCCTGATACCAGAAATTAACAAATTAAACACATTTATTAAAAACATGTAAAAATGAGACAAAGAGTAAATTTACAGAAATGCATGACATAAAAATATAGATGTAAAAATTCTTACCATAAAACAGTGATTCAAATTCAATCATATATTTCACATATAATTAACAAAAATGATGTAGATTTATTATGAGATAAAAAGGACGCTTTAATAATAGGTAATGTCTATGAAATAAACAAAATCAGTAGTTCAAATTAGAAGATAAATACATTTCAGGGAGAGACTCAGTAAAATTTAAAGTCAGCTTCTAATTTAAAAGAAACTTTAAAATGGAAATATAATGGTGATTAATAATAAATATATCTCAAGAGAATATTCAATAACGCTTTCTCCTTTAAATTACGAAGAGAAAGATTTTCAGTAACATTATTATAATTTAGCATTATTGGAAATGCCCCGAATAATTTATAAACAGTAATAGAAGAGTCATAACTACTGAAACAAGAAACGTTACCATGTTTTACAAGCCATATAATTGCACATTTTGGCTAAAAAGTTTTTACAATTTTTATTAATTTTATTTGCTTATTTATTTATTGAGATGGAATCTCACTCTGTCACCCAGGCTGGAGTGCACTGGCACTATCTTGGCTCACTGCAAACCTCCAGGGATCAAACGATTCTCCTGGCTCAGCCTCCTGAGTAGCTGGGATTACAGGCATATGCCACCATGCCAGGCAAATTTTTTGTATTTTTAGTAGAGACTGGTTTTCGCTATGTTGGCCAGGCTGGTCTCGAACTCCTGTCCTCAAATGATCTGCCCACCTCGGCCTCCCAAAGTGCTGGGATTACAGGCATGAGCCACTGCACCCGGCTTTACTTTATTTTTAATTGACGAAGAATAATTGCATATATCTATAGGATACAATGTGGTGTTTCAATACTTATGTATATTGTGAAATGATAAAATCAGGCTAAGTAGCATATCTATCATCTCAAATATTTTATCATTTATTTTTGATGAGCACAATTAGAATCCTATTCTTTAGCTGTTTCTAAATATACAACATATTATTACTAACTGTAATCAAATCGCTTTACAATAGATCATCAGAAATTACTATTCTTATCTAACTGAATCTTTATACTCTTTGACTTATGTCCCTTCTTTCTCCATCCGCCCTTCACATCAGCCTCTGGTTACCACCATTTTACTCTCAGCTTCATGAGTTTCACTTTTTTAGATTCCACATATGAATGTGATCACATGGTATTAATATCTCTGTGTCTGGTATATTTCACTTAGCATGTTTTTTGTTACAACCATTTTGGAAAACAATAAGTAGGTTCATCACAAACCTAAAAACTGAATTACCATATGATCCAGCAATCCTGCTTCTGGGTATATATCCAAAGGAATTAAATCAGCATGTTGAAGAGTTATTTGTATTCCCATGTTCATTGCAGCCTGTCCACAATAGCCAAGACATGAAAACAATTGAAGTGCCCATCAATGTATTTAGGAATTCAAGAAAATGGTAACCTTTTAAAATCTATTTTTTCTAATAAGAACCAAGATAAATATATTCAAATAAACTCAAATAGTGTACAAGATAACTACACTTATTTGAGTTTGTCTGCACATATTACAATAGTGTCATCATTCACAGTCTTTACATCTCACTGCTTCTAATAGCAATTCCTCTTCCTATGGCTATAGGAATAGAGTAGTGATCCTAACCAGGCCAAAAAAATTCCCCTTTTCCTGCTGAAATATAGTTTATAGTCAAAAAATAAATATCACCTGATCCAAGGTAAACAAATAGGACTTTCTGCAAGATTTTGAATATGGCAATATAAATAATGGTTGTATGATGTCAACCTGAACCACCTATGTTCACATGCTTATTATTGGGAGAATGTCCTTCTGCAGTAGAAAAAGCAAGATAGACAGGAAAGTAGAGGGAAATAATGGAGCAGGAGTAGGATTGAAAAAGAGAAAGAGGAGAGAGCAAGCAATCTAGCCAGTGGAGTTCAAAATGCCAATTATAAAAAACATGGACTTTGGATATGCTCTGGTTCCTAATGTTTATTTTATCCTGTAACAACTCAAGATTTTCCATTAAATTTTCCTCTTTGTTTATTTGTCTATTTATTTATTTATTTTTGTGTTAATAGCTGAATTGCTTTTATTCCAATTGTTACTGTCGAGTCCTGGAACATTCTACACACACTGAAATGAGACAGAAAAATAGAAAGGGAGAGAGAAAGAGATCGTAAACAAATTTTTTAATCGTATACCTGTATTTTATTGTTAAAAATGCAAACAAGTTATAAAATATAATGTAGAAAAATGTGTATGAATAAAATAGCCATGAGGCTGATTCAAAACAATTAAGGTAGGGTTTACATCTCAAGTAGGAAGCAGGAAAATGGATTTGGAAGTTAACATGAACTTTCCATTTTATATCTTCGTAAGTTACATGGTGAAAACGTAGATGTTTAATGTTATTCTCCAAAGCTATGGAGCTAAATAGTTTTTTTGAAAAACCAGAAAAATATACAAAATATTAAAAAAAATTTTTAATATACCTAAGAATACATTTGCTGAGAGAAACACCTAAGAAAAATAACACTGTGAATGACTGAGCTATGGATTCTGTGATTTGAGTAAACTATGTGATGGTTCTCAAGTTTCAGATATTCTGGACCAGAATGATAAAACTTTTAAAGTTTTTCTGACCATATATGTGCACAATGCAGGGATTTGAGCTGCTTTTAAATAAAAGCCAAAAGGTGCCGGAGGAGAGTAAACCACAAAGCACACCACAAGATCATTGGTACCTCCAATTTTCCTCTCATTAATTTCCTTTTACAATTTTCTTTTCGCACCTCTCAAATAGCTCTCCATAAATTCTGCCTAGGGACTTTAGTTGAAGTTATTGACAGAGATAGAACTGGATATTTTTCCCATTGTAGTGGTTTAAATATGCTATTCTCTAATGACTGATAATGATGAACATAAACTTTGTTTCCTCATCTGTTCACTCACAGTTTAGACCAGACAAGGCAACCATGCTTTGCTTTCTTGTATCAAGTTGCATACACTTGCTATAGACTAGATTTTTTAAAACCATAATAAAGAAAATCCATTCCTTCACCCCCTTTTAGTGACAGTGTCCAAGTCTTATTACGCAGATGTGTAACTCAATAGTCCAACATTCATCTGCTTAAATAGATAACATTCTTCAAACTTTTAATAAAAGAGTGAATGCAAGTATAAAATAGGATTTTGAAAACTTCTACCTAACAGGGAGAGCACCTCTAATCATTATGTATCTGTTAAATATCATCATTACATTGGTTAGCATTGATTTATTCATTAATTTTACATATACATGCTAAATATTAGAAGGGGAATAAATAAAGTACCTCATATTTTCTGCTCTGAGCCATTTGGAGACATGATGTGAATGAGATTCAAGCAGTATGTATGTTAATGTTATCAGAATATAAGTATTCAAGTTATTCTTAGTTAATTTTAACTAATTTAGCTTAAAGTGATGATATTTTAAATGATTTTAAAATAAGATACTGTTAAACTTGTAGGACATAGTTATCTACCAATATAATTCATGATATAATAGGTGCACTAGGACTAAGAACATCCAAAGCATCTTTTGGATATTGTTAACAGCTTAATTTAGTCAAGTAACTAGTTTTTCTGATGCATAGTGGAAAACATATTTTAGCTAAATTTGTGCTTTTCAACTAGTACTTTGTGCACCATATAGATATATTAAAAATAACATCTCAGAGATCATAACAGGATCTCAGCTAAACCCAATATTAACTTAAATTTACACAATAAAGATTTATCTAATCCACTAGAAATTTTATCTTTTCATGACAATTATTATTATTATTATTTTGCCCCTTTGTTCCTGTTATCATCTACAGTGCTTTTCCAGGAGCCTTGAGAATTGTGGGCTAATCTGTGGCATGGCACACTCATTTTCAATGGTATCTTCATGTCAAGAACGGAAGGAAACACAGCTACATAATGTAAAAACCGTACTTTCTCATATCCCACTTCCTGAGCCTTTTACAGAGCTGAATACAGCCTTTCTGCCTCTCAGAAAGCAGAGCATTTTCATTTTCAACTCAGCTGCTCATTTTTCAGTTTCTACATCCAACTCAGCCAACCAACTTGTGACCCTGTCTGCTGCTGACAGCTGGGTTACACTGTTGAGAATTTATTTCAGGGAGTTTGAAACTTTCCCCTTATCTGATTTGCTGATTTTAGTTAAACATGAAAAGATGTCTTATGAAATCTGATGCCAAATTCTCAGATGCCAGTATTTAAGAATTCACTTGGCACTCCATTGTTATTGATATCATTGATTTATCACTATGCAGACTTTTTGTGTGTAGAAATTGAAAGAAATATGAAAGCATTTTATGTATTATGGTACCTGTAGTCTTTTGCTTTAGGCATAGAATGGGGAACTCCCATGAAAACAGAACTAAAGTTTATACCTTGCACTTTCAAAAGAAGTCAAATGTAATTCAAAATAATTTACATATTATATAGTTATTAATAATCACTAAAGGTAAAATGTTTATATAATACATTTTAGAAGATACAGGAGAATTTAATGCTCATAACTAGCCATTTTTACTCATGTTTTTAATTTACACATTTTTCAACTCCTACTAGTCAACAATTCAAATCTGACAATTTGCATAACATAAAAAATAAAATCCCACATTTCCAGTATAATTATTTCAGATAAAATAAGCAGAGATGAGGAGAAAGTGCCACCACCATAGTGACACGAGAATTTATCAAATAAAGCCATTTTCCAAATTCCCTACTATTTCCTAAAAAGCAAAAACACAACATGGTTCTTTGTGTACTATAGTCACTTATACTGACTGTGTCTTACTTTATCTTCTATCTATTTTTTTTTTTTTTTTTGAGATGGAGTCTCACCTTGTTTCCCAGGTGGGAGTGCAGTGGTACGATCTCGGCTCACTGCAACTTCCACCTCCCAGGGTGAAGTGATTCTCCTGCCTCAGCCTTCCAAGTAGCTGTGATTACAGGCATCTGCCACCATGCCAGGCTGATTTTTTGTATATTTAGTAGAGACAGGGTTTAACCATGTTGGACAGGCTGGTCTGAACTCCTGACCTCCGGTAATCAACCCGCCTCCATCTATAATTATGGTTTCTGACCATATTATGTTCCAAAAGTCTCCTCTGCACAAAATTTAATTATTCAATGTATGTTTTTTGAATATTCACTGTGTCAGTTACTGATATTAAAAGACAAACACAATCTAATTTCATTCCTCAAGGAGCTTATGTAACAGAAGTGCATGAAGACAAATACAATAGCACATTTCTATTATTAATATTATTATATAAATGTAAATGAAAGGTGATTTCAAAATAAATGGTTGTTTATAGAATAGAAATATTAGGCATTCTTAGCAGAATTGGTATGGAAATGAATCTAGACAGAAGAGCAAGGTTCAGATCATGGGGGACTTGTATATCATGCTAAGGAGTTTAAACTATTGCCTGTGATGAAGTGAACCCCTGATATACTTTTTATAATAAGTAAATAGTATCAAAATAATTTTTAAATTGTTAAAAAGAGTCTACCTAATGACAGAGTTAAGGATAGATATGTGGCTTAAACTTCTGCACTACAAGCAGATACGGTGTTTAGAAGACTAGAATATCATTGCTAGAATCCAGAACATAATTGGTGAAGGTGACTTGTGTTTCTTTGGCTTGAACACTCTACTAACGGTGATTTTCAATGAGGTAATGGATTTTGAAGATGAGTTAATATGCAATAAAATGTAATTAATTTGGATACATGTGAGATACCAGCAAATAGCCGTTAGTGAATTTTGATATATGGCCATTAAATGTAGAGCAGAAGACAGGAATGGAGTTAAGACTTAGATGTCATAATTATAATGTAGCATTTGAACTGAGTGAAGTGAGTATATGTGTGTGTGCGTGTGTGTGTGTGTGTAAAATAGAAGAAAAGAGAAGAATCTAGGAAAGACACCAAGATTTAAGCTGAAAGTAAGAGATAAAGGCCTTTGCAAAATAGTAAAGAAATAATGTTCAAGAAAATAAACTTAGATAGAACAAAGGCAAGGAGAATTCTAGAGAGAATCCTAAAGATATTTTAAAGAAAACTGTAGTCACTAATTGGAAATGTTGCAGAGGATATAATTAATGTGACCACTGAACATGTTAATTATTTTTAATAGGAGGCTGTTAATAACTTTTGTGTCTATGATTACAATGTTCTGAGGGCAGAAGCCAAATTCTAGTGCAATTGAAGGACTAATTTTGGGTAAGCAATTAAAAATACAAATGTAGACTACCCTATAAATTCATTTTTTTGAAGGGAAGAGGCTAAGGATGTTAGCTAAATGAAAATACAGTGTAAGGAAAGGGTATTTTATGTTTTAAAAAATCTGAATATGTTTGAAAGATGCAGCAAAGAGTCATTTGAAAGAACAAGTTCAGCATTAGTGAAAAAACATTTTTATGAAAAAATTTTGAATTTTTTATGGGAGTATTGATCATACGGGAAATAGCATAGTGGTATTACTCTTTTTGCTTTAAACCTAAAGAAAAAATGCACTTCTCTGAGATTGCAGGAGAGAGGTAAGGTGGAGTTGACCAGGATCATGTAAGACATTTTGTGTGGAAATATGAAGACCCAGCAGTGTATATAAACAACTATGTTCATACATGTGTGGCTTTCTCCTATATGTCTTAGTAGCCATAAGTGTTGAAGCAGACACAGCACACAATAATGCTGTTATAGACAGGAGTGGAGAAAAAGATTATGGAATGAGATTATTACTGATGCCTTTAAAAGAGTAGTTGAAAATATGTTTTATGTGACTTAGTTTGGATAGATAAGAAAAATGTAGAGAAATAGTGGTTATATACCAGGATTAGAAAAAATCTTAGAAACAGGGGTATTATTAAAACAAAAATGAAGCAATACTTTTTATCATTTAGAGCAAGAAGAACGCATGGTTCAGGGTGCACATAATAGGTTGTTGGGAGTCTGCAATTGTGTATTTTTGAACACTTCAAATAAAGCCAAGGGTCAAAATGAAGTATTGAAATTGAGTAGCAGAATTAGAAAAGAAATGAAAAACATTGGAAGGTAAAATTTCCAAGGACTCCTATTTTTTGTATTTTACTTTATAGTTAGCATTTTTTTGAAGTTGCTTTGGATTATGATGGTGGTAGAAGTGTAAATACTATGAGGCACATTCAAAAGTTGTCAATAACAGGTTGATAGCCTATTAAAAAGCAGAAGTTTGTTGATTAAGCTGGTTCATTACATGCAAACAATAATTACAATTCAATATATTTTAAGAGTTGAAAAATTAATTGGGGATATAATATGATACAGAACAAATATATGATAAAATTCAACATCTAATAATAGCAATAATGATTTGATAAATAATAGAAATAAACTTTCCTAAACTGATAAAGATTATCTACAAAAATTTTTGCAAGCATCGCAGTTCATTGGAAACATTGCAATATTTACTCTTGAGATGGTGATCAATATAAATAGCAATGATCACCATTTCTATTCATCAATATACTGGATATGCTAGTAAGGATGATAATAAATGATAAATGGTAATGATTAGATAGAAAAAGATACAACTGTTATTAATTTATAGGCCACATAGTTATGAATCTAAAGTATCAAAAATAATCCATATAAAGAACTATTATAGCTAATATGTTAACATAAAAAGTTTACTGGATATAAGGAAATATAAAAGTAACTGAATTTCTACATATGCGCAATGGATTAATAGAATTTGCCTATACACACACTTCAGACATGCTATGTCAAGAGCATCATCTACCTTTGCAGGATTGAGTGTAGTTTCACATTACTTAAATGCCTAATAAATCCTTAGAATTAGGTTCTTCCTAAAAACCTTTGCTTTATTTCCTTTTTGCCTTTCTTGTTTGACTATAAAGGACTTCATCCAAACAGCATTTTCTTAGTGTGACCTTTTGTGATGATGTGTTATTAACTGCATATACAAAGAACAGAGAGAATTTCGGCTGATCATAAATCTTACTGAGGACATGTAAGAAATAGGCAATTTGCCTTATACTACAAATAATTTTCTCTGTCCTGTACCTTAACATCCTCTGAGAGGCAAACCAGCATAATTAATAGAGGTCAATGAATAACACTCACAGCTGGCAGTTTTTTATACAGTAGCAAAGAGTAAAGGAATTAATCATAATATTCTCACTACTTGATCGTTTTTGTTTTGATATTCAACTACAGTAGTGTTTTAAAAGTTAAATTAAGAATAAACTAAAATACAAAACTTCATAGTGTCTTTGGGAGCGGGAATCTTTTTTTTCTTAAATTCTGTTTCTGCTTCAGCGTGTGATCTCACTTGTGTGGACTTCATTTTTCTCATCTGTAAAATGGTGGGGTGTGGTGATAACCAAGACACAGGGTAGCTGGCTTAAGTTTTCATGTGTGTAAAAAGTGACTTGTGTAGTCACTAATACATAGTGTGGGATCAGTGCTGAAAAGACAGTCTTTGTAGTAATAGTAGGAGAACTAGAAGTGTTAGTAGTTATTGTGTAGCACATTCATTTCCACTGCATGGCACTGAGGTTTAAGGTCACTCTCCCTGACTCAGAAGCTGATTTAATAAATTAAGGAGAAAAAAAATATCAGTATGCATGGAATCATGTTAATAAAATATTTATGTGTTGCTTTTTTCTTTTTCTTTTTTTTATGTCTTAGTTTTTTAGACATTGTAAAGCAGAGAGCAAATGATAATGAAACCATAAAATAAGGAGCAGCTCACTTCACTATGGATAAATTGGCTTTAAATATCATTGGGTTTCCCATATGTTATTATAGAAAATGGTGGAAGCTATTACTCTGTAGTTTCACTTAATATTTTTCTCTCAAAGTCTACAGTGCTGTTTGTTCATTTAAGATAAACAATTTTAAAAGCTGTGATCTCCAAAGTCCATTCTATTTCTAAAATTATGTCTGATGTCTATATGGGAGCAGACAATATTTAAGTAACCTCTAACAACTATTTAAAAACTAAGTAAAAATTTTACAGAAGAATATAGAAAGAATAATGGAAAGATATCTGGAATCAAGAATTAAAATGTGTACTTCAGATAAAGAATTTTGCTGGAGTAAGAGAAGACAATGTTTGTAGTGTGGACTTTTGAAAACTTGTTTCCTTTAAGTAACATAAACGTAAGTAGCAAATTAAGTTTTCAAATGCAAGAATTGTAACATAAGATTGCTCAATCAATTTGATTCAAGGCTTTAGAGCTATCCATCCTTTAATAAGTCTCTCTAACATTTCATGTGGGAAATAAAATATTTTACTTATTCTTTTAGAGTTATGTAGTTTGTGCTTGGAAAGGCTATTACTTACTCAGTTTCAGATATTCTTCTATTTGTTGGCACATATACAAGCATAGACGATTCAACTACTTCACTTCATGTTATTAAATAAAGTAAATATATTTCCTCTGGTAGTAGGAATATACATTTTTAATGAAATGACTTTTTTTCTGTAGAAATTTTACTTGATCCCTTCACCATAAATTTTCTTTTTCTGAATGAGAACAGGCAAATAGAGAAAAAAAAACAGAGCTTAACAAATTACTTGAGTCTAGGACTTGATGTAAGAAACTCTTAAAAGAGGTTTTGATAATTTCCTTTTCAGAAATAATTTCTATATATTTATTCTGTATTCTTAGTAAACAGGCTGATGTCTCCCTCATTTGTGTTACACGTAACATCTTTGAAAAACTTTTCATGTCTTCTCTATACATCTGGTATGCTATAGTAAGTTGTGGGAGGAAAAATAAACAGAGCTCATTATTTTCATTTCTTTTGGCTTTTAGATTTTAGTTTGCATCAAAATACATCATCCATACTGATGTGTGTAAAGAAGCAAAACGTGACAATTACGTTGCACTATCCACTTAGAGGTACCTAAGTAGTTTTGTTTGGTTTTGAGCAGTTACTAAAGCTTTTGCCTTTCTTATAAGCAATAAATACTAAGGAGATAAGCATATTTTGTTCAATATTATGGTAAATGATTTTAGTTTGATATTATACAAATAAAATAAATGCTTTTTCAATGCCTACAGAACTTTTCTAGAAGTTAAATATACTGCACATAGCATTATATATTACAAATCAACAAGGCATATCTGTAAAATAAACATGATATCTGAGTCCTTACTCTTATCTATTCTTATCTAATCAATCTTTGGAAAGGGTTAAATTTTCACAATTAAGAAAACTGCGCTGCTTACTGTAGTAAACTGCAAATATGGCCACAAATTCCTCCCATCTCTGTATGCATGACCCCTTGCTATGTAGAAGGATCTTCTTACCTCTACAGTCTCAAACTTCACTTTGATTGTATTGGTCAGATAACTTGATTTGAACAATAAAAATATTAAACATGCTACAGAAAGAGGCTTGAACAGAGGTTGTTCATTGGGGCTTGACTTCTTTTTCTGTGCTTAGAGTCCTGAGACTACCTTGTGGTTAGCCTGAGCCAGGTCACTGGAAGATCAGAAGTCAGATAGAGGAGAATCATTGGACTATTTCTAATGGCCAAGTGACCACCAAATAGTGAGACCATCCAGACCATCAGTGAACCACCTGTCTATCTTCCAGGTAACAGCAGACACAAGAGAAGGCCCCATATAGCTACTCTAACCCAATCCAGAAGCCGACTAAAAGGTTTATAGGACAAATAAAATGATTATGTTGTTTAAAATCATTCCATTGCACAGCAAACACTAAGTGATAAACTCACAAATGTAAGCTGGGTGAAAAAAGATGATCTTATGAATAAGACTGAAACAAAATGCTCTAAAAATACGAAACAATTTACAAGATGGTACCTTTGCCTAAGGTTTAAATCAACTAATAAAAAAAAACTGGCATTAGGAAACAATATTCACCTAGTAATACAGAAAATGTACAAATAGTAGTGGTATACCCGACTGCAGCATTAAATTAAGTTTTGTGCAGGACATGACATCGATAGTATTTTACCTGTGATCAGATAGCTGAGATGACTCAATATCAATCAAACCAAACAACAAATTTCATGTTCTTGTGCCAAATAAGCTCATTATGTTGCATGACCAGAGAGTGTAACTTTAAACGAAGCTGGCCATCTGGCAAATTCATATTTTGGTCACAAGAGGAATCATAAAAAATAGTTCAGAATACTTGTCTTTACAAAATGTTCACATTTTAAATATATCTCAGGCTAATTATACTTTGTACAATGAATTATACATAATATACCTTCCCCTCTCTTTTCTCCTCTAGTTTATTTCATTGCTTTTAAAAAATCATTTTATTCCCAAGCTTAAACCAATAATTATAATTTAAGAACCAAAAAATATTTACAACAGTTATAAAATTGCAATTGACTTGTTACACTAATTTTGTTTAAAATCTTGCTTCTCCCATAATGTTACCTAATTGTTTCTTTAATTATCTTAGGCTTAGGGTCTCAACACGTTTGCTGGGAGAAAACAGTATTTTTGTATAAACTTCTGTATACACTAAGGAGAAAAACTCCTATATTCTATTTAGAATATGTTAGAAAGATCAATTTTTTTTCTGCTTATTTTAATTTAACTTCTTTTCCTGGCACAAAATAGGTTAGGTAGAAATAGAATGTTTGCTGACAACAACATGCAACTAATGATTTTTCCTATACCATGCTTTAATTAAATTTTACTTTATTCTTGAGGCAAGAAAGCCATGCAGGGATTTTTACTTTTTTTAAATTTATATCCCATAGATAAGGCTCAATTTAATTCCATTCCCTGTGAAAATGGAGAAAACAATTGTCCTACTTGCAAACTCATGCAATTTGTAAACTAATTTGCCCACACTTATATTTTATGGGATTAAAATTATGGTCACTTTCAAATCCCCAGATACATATATTCCATGATTTTGTTTTTCCTTATGTGGGTGGCTAAATATTATGGTTTGTGAGAATAACAGAAAAGCTTAAATAGTTCAAAACACTATTCTTCAGCAAAGTTGAAAATGAAATGAAACTAGATTTCTTTTTTTTTTTTCTTTCTGAGAAAGTGTTATTTGAAAGTCCATTCTTGAAGGATTATTTACATTTAATTTCAAAGACCACTAGTAGGGAAGAAAAATTTCCTTTTTCTTTTAATCTGCTAATACCTTTAATACACTTTCTTCTCCAAGCATTCTACCCCTTTTAGCACTGTTAATGTCAAAGGGCAGAGAAGGAAAAAGGAAGTCAGTTGGAAACATTAAAGTCTTAATAACAGGTAAAAGTATACGTGATGTATAGTAACTGATGATGTTAATACACAAGCATTGCCTTTCTTATTTTTGTAGCCCTTTTTAGTGAGTTGTTCCAGCAACTCTGTCCACACGCCAAGCCCAACCTTCTAACTAGATAGACTTTCCTCTCTATACTATACCTTGATGCAAACATAACACCCTTTAGCTGAACTGTTACAATTCTCACTCAGCTTTTGACCAAGTTCTGTAATTCTAAGTTCTTTTATCCTGAATTAATTCTCTAAGAAAAGGCAGGCAGCAGTTTCTAAGCTCCACAAATTCCAAGGACATATGCCAGTTTATATTAATAATTCTCTTGAACTTCACCCAAGAAGTCTGAAGTCTATATAAGAGTTTCAGAAGCTCAGAAAGCATTGCGCCAAGGATAATACATGAATTTTCCCTCTTGAAAATGATCACTCTCAACCTCCCAAAGAATTATTTTCATGCCACCTCACTTGTTTGGTGGTAGAGGTGAGTGCAAGGAGGGGAAAAAGATAAATGCTTAGCCTTTTCTATGCATGTAAATGAATAAGCATACCTCCAATTAGCTCTTTAGCCTTCTTTAATATTAACTTATTAACTTATGATGATTATTATAATGATCATGGCTTAACCACTTTGGATACATTTTTGCAATTCTTGCATAAATGTGAATAGTAAATCATTGTTAGATCACACTCAGAAAGTCCTATTTGATATAATGATGTCTAAGTAAAACGTCTAGCTCTCATTGTATGTTCAATAAATGTAAATGCAATAATCATATTACTAACACCTGGAGCTAAAAAAAATACAGTGTGAGATAAAAAATTAGAATTTAAATTAGATACCTGACTTCTAGTTTTGGATCTATCATCAGTTAATATAAACCTTATATAGTCAATGTCTCAGTTTACAGATATAAACACACACATGTCCTATATAAATTTTGTGGTAAACTTTGAGATCTCTTCAACTTAAAATGACACGTAATTCTACCCAGTATATAATCAATAAAATGTAATTGTTGAATTTAATAAGCTATAACTCTATACTTAAAAATGTTTTAAAGCTTAAATCAGATTTCATCATCCCCAAGTGGAAGATAATCATCATAGAAAATGCAGATTCAGGGCCAGGCGTGATGGCTTCTGCCTGTAATCTCAGCACTTTGGGAGGCCGCAGTGGGAGGACTATGAGATCAGGAGTTCAAGACCAGCCTGGCCAATATGGTGAAACCCCGTCTCTACTAAAAATAGAAAAATTAGCCTATCATAGTGGCACATACCTGTAGTCCCCACTACTCGGGAGGCTGAGGCAGAAGAATTGCTTGAACCCAGGAGGCGGAGGTTGCAGTGAGCCGAGATTGTGCCACTGTACTCCAGCCTGGGCAATAAAGCGAGATTCTGTCTCGGAAAAAAAAAAAAGAAAAGAAAAATGCAGATTCAAATTTTATTAAGATGACAATATACTCTCAAGGGAATTTTACGTACATATATTTATCTCCTTTAAGTTGTAGATTTTTTTTTTTGGCATTGTAAACTGATTTAGGCACACACAAAATAATAATTAACTTTTGACTAGATACCAATCCTAGCAAGTTTTATTCTCCACATTAATTCTGCTATTAGAGATACCACCATTATAGGGAAGAAGGGTCATGTTAGAAGCAGAGAAATAATAATAATAATAATAGTAATAATAGAGATGAGATAAGCTATATTGATCCATTTTTGTTTTATTAAAGGAGTTTCATACACCCACTTCCAACATTTCTTACATATTAAACCTTGAGAATAGTTAGGGTTCCATATCCTTTGAAGTCAAATGTAAAGCGGAAAGAGGAAATCTGTAACTTAAACCCCTTGCATTTCTGGAAAGGAGCATAATTAATGTTCAAATAACATGGCTGACCAAATGGAACCAATTATTGAATCAATTAAGCACTCAGGCCTAAACTATACATAGCTGTATGTACACTCTCAAAAAGTTGTCAGATTTCATGTTTATAGATCTTGGCTTTCCATGCAAGCTAAACTGAAACTCCACATCTCCTTCAAGTGACTCGACAAGTCTCAAAAGGTTCATACAATGTCACCTCTGAAAGAATTATTGTCTTCTTACTGTGCATATAAATTTAGAACATTACCAGGAAGTATGATCAAATTCCCTTTAATGTAAAATGAAATACTTTCCAAAAGTAGGACAACATTTCAAATAAAGCCCCAAGAAAGAATGCATCTGTGTCCACCTCTTGAAGATATGTATAGCACTACATACCATAAAAAAACCTCTGAACCATTTAAATGATCTGTTCAAAGACAAGTATACCAACTAAAATCTACAAGAGAGGAATAAAAAACAGACATTCTATTCTGTTTAACAAAAATTCTCTCAAAACAAAAGTCAAAATACCTTGAGATACGCTTCTTAAAACTCAATATAAAATCACAGACAAGCCATTTTTTATTTTTATCCCAAGTGTCATAATGTCATCATAAGAACTGAGCTTGAGACACAGCTTGAACACTAAAAAAAAAAAAAAAGTCTCAGTTTTCAACAGTCCTAGGAGAAAAGGAGGCCTCTGTGGATGACCTCATTATTCAGTTGTAAATTTAGCAAAGAAGGAATTGACAAGGTAAGGACTATGGGCACAAGTAGCAGTCATGGAAGGCAAGCTCCTTTGGAAAGAACTTACCCTGTCACTGCCGTGAAGAGCTCTAAATTGGTGGCCCCCTCCAGAAACTCAAGAGTATTCCAGGGGTTTATATATATATACACATTTTTTGAAATAAAAATGTCTTCAATATTCCTCTTGCTTTACTTAGAATGCCTGATTTTTAAAATGGTATCCAAGTTGAAGTTACTGATTTCAATGAAAGGAGAATAATTTGTTTAAGTCACTACAAGACACATTTTAAGACAAAATTGGCATCCAATTAATGTCATTGCTATACCATTCCTTTATCATTTGCATTGATGTATTTTTTGAAGAGCAGCATGCAATATATAAGCATGTAATTATATATCTAAATGATAAAATTAATATAAGACCTTGGTCTTTGTATAAAAATCCAAATTGATATATTGTTTTTATATTTAAGCACGTCATTTTTTTGCCTTTTGTCTCCAAAAATGTCTTAGAAGAGCATGATGCATACCATATCTATTTTACCAAAAAAATCTAACACTCTGAGACTTTAAATAATTTTATTTAAAAATTGATAAGAAAGACTTCAACTACAATCTTCTGGTAGATTGTACTCACTTTAATAGGTATTATGATCTCATATGGATATATTTATTATAAAATCAAAGTTAAATATTTATAGTTACAGATCTGACACAACAGTATAGAATGCATAAAAATTTATAATTTCTCCATTCAGAGCTTGCATTAAAATTGAAGTTGATAACCAATTATACCTAATAATTTTAGGGACATAATGGATATATATTTGAACTTCATAATATTCAATATGTTATGTATATTTAATGGAAAATGCTGCAGATTTATGGAAATTAGATGTTAATTTATCACATTTTGATTTTTTAACTATATTTATAGAGACAAATTAGTTACATGTCAGTATATCTTGTGTCTGTACACAGCACCATACTGGAAACATATTTTATGTCTAATAATATCTATGGACGAAGTAAATACAAATACATAAATAACAAGGTTTTCCAATAAACATGCATTCTAAAGTTTTGTTTGCTCTTCCCTCACACTATCAGTTGAATAAAGGGAGAAAAGATAAAAAAAAAAAATCAAGAGATTCTAACCATCTAAATGAGTGGTGGCCAACATCTGAAACATTGTTTACATAAAGGAATCCATAAAATGGTTAAACAAAAAAATTATTAAGTCTAGTAGCCAATAGGAATCTTCCATAATGTGAAAAATATATAACATACAAATTTGAGATTCTATTAAGTGAGAATCACTTTTTTGGGTCACAGGTAACCTTTAAGCTGATTTTTTCCCAATTAATAAAATCACTGGACTACCCCAACACAAGTCAGACAGACAATATTCCAAAGTAGAATAGAGAAAAAAATTAGAGAGCAGGTTGTATGGTAGCATCAGTTCTTGTTAAGTAGATGCAGCTCTTGACATTTTGCAAAAGATTTTGAAGTGAAGTTCTTTAAATTTAGCATTTCCTAGATCTGCAAAATTTGGAAGAGCAACATGTATATCTAAAAGGAATTAAAATTACAGAACATTCTTCAGACATGGAAGCAGAATTCCTTGAAAATTGTACTATAAGTCCAAATGCAGAGATTTGATTATCATAACACAGATTTATCACAATATTCTCAAATAGAATCAATGAATACCAAAAAACATAAATTTATTTGGTAAGATTCATTCATTCCAAACTGAGGAGAGGCTGTAAATTAGTACCATATAATGGCAGACACTGAGATCACAATGACTGAAAGGGCTTAGGTGACTTTTACAATGACTGAGGAAGAGCTTAGCAAGTCCTGTTTCAAAAAAAAAAACGAAAAAAACTGGACATAATTATTCAAACATCTATTCAAAGACTGGAAACTGAAGAAATATATATGGTAAATATATAATATACCACGTATTCAAAATATAAAAGCACGTATTCAAAAAAGTGTATTGTATCACAGTAAGAAAAATGGGAGTCTGTAGTGTTTTGTTCTGGAACGACTTCTGCAATTCTTCTCCCTAGTACAAAAGTTCTACTAGGTTGGGACAGGCAGAGCAGACTAGTAGAGCAAGACGACTTTACTGGAAGCAAAGCAAGAAAAATTATTATATACCCAGAATTGTCAAAGATTATAGCAGTACCAATGTCAATCAGGAAAGACCAACTTTATAACTAGCCATTACACCAGTTCAGTCAAAAAGTACCATTGCAGAAAAGTCAAATATTTAGAATGTAAATGAAAGGAAAGAGACAAAGATTGTCTTAACATTCTACTTATCCCAGCCTTCTATAAAACCTGTGGACACACAAAGCTAATAACCTTAAGAGAGACCAGAAGGGACCTTTGTAATCTACTCTTCCATGGATAAACATGTACCCTTTTGAACAAAGAAAGTAATATGTGTGAAACACTTCTAAAGTCTGAGTTTTTAATAAATTCTCCAACCTAGTCATAACTCAATTGGCCGATGATGAAAGCCATTGTTGACTAGGCAGTGTTTAAGCTCCAAGTGTTAAAGCACAACTTATAACTAATCATAGGCTAAAAAACAAGCTATGCCAATCCAGAAGCAACCCTAAGAAGGCTGGCTAAAATCTAATAACACGACTAAAAAGATAAATAAGGAATAGAGCCAAATTGTGAGATTCACAGATGTCACACAATTAGGCAAAGCAAGTCACTAAACATACAAACACAAAAATAGCAATAACAAACACCACCATGAAATGGAAAATTAGATTCCAGGTGTTTTAGAATATATTACCTAAGATATCCAGTTTTTAACAATGACAATGGAAAAAATGTGCAAAAAAATTATAACCCATGCACCGGGGAAAAAACAAACCCAAAATAAGTCCCATACATTGGACTTAGCAAGATGTTATAACTGTCTTCAAAACCCCGGGGAAACTATTATTAAATAATCAAAGGTATGTCTAACAATGACTCATCAAGTAGAAAATACGAATACAGCGAGTAGAATTTAAAAAAAAAAACAGAACCAAATGGAAACACTGGATTTAAAAATACAATAACTTAAATGTAAATGTACTAGACAGACTCAACAGAAAATATGGGCTTTAAGAATAATGAATCAACAAACTTGAAGATCAATAAGGAAAATAAAAATCCCTAAATTTAATGAAAAAGTATTTATCTGTACTTTTAGCAAGCTCAATAAACTCCAAGTGAGATAAACTTAGGGTATCCCTAACTGGCTGGCCGTGGTGGCTCACGCCTGTATTCCCAGCAGTTTGAGAGACCGAGGCAGGCAGATGAGGTTAAGAGATTGAGACCATCCTGGCCAACATGGTGAAACCCTGTCTCTGCTAAAAATACAAAAATTCGCTGGGCGTGGTGGTGCACGCCTGTAGTCCCAGCTACTCGAGAGCTGAGGCAAGAGAACTGCTCGAACTCTGGAGGCAGAGGTTGCAGTGAGCCGAGATCATGCCACTGCACTCCAGCCTGGTGGTAAAGTGAGACTCTGTCTCAAAGAAAAAAAAAAAAAAGATACCACCAACTAAACATAAACACATCATAGTGTGTCCGGAATTGGTGAGTTCTTGGTCTCACTGACTTGAAGAATGAAGCCGCAGACCCTCACGGTGAGTGTTACAGTTCTTAAAGTTGGCGTGTCCAGGGTTTGTTCCTTCTGATGTTCGGATGCGTTCAGAGTTTCTTCCTTCTGGTGGGTTTGTGGTCTTGCTGGCTTCAGGAGTGAAGCCGCCAACGTTTGCGGTGAGTGTTACAGCTTTTAAAGCGGTGCCTCTGGAGTTGTTCATTCCTCCTAGTGGTTTGTGGTCTAGCTGGCCTCAGGAGAGAAGCTGCAGACCTTCGCAGTGACTGTTACAGCTCATAAAAGCAGTGTGGACCCAAAGAATGAACAGCAGCAAGATTTATTGCAAAAAACAAAAAAACATAGCTTCCACAAGGTGGAAGGAGACCCCAGCGGGTTGCCACTGCTGGCTTGGGCAGCCTGCTTTTATTCCCTTATCTGGCCCCACCCATATCCTGCTGATTGGTCCATTTTACAGAGAGCTGATTGGTCCATTTTACAGAGAGCTGAGTGGTCTGTTTTGACAGGGTGCTGATTGGTGTGTTTACAATCCCTGAGCTAGACGCAAAAGATCTCCAAGTACCCACTAGATTAGCTAGATACAGAGTGCTGATTGGTATATTTACAAACCCTGAGCTAGACACAGAGTACTGACTGGTGCATTTACAAACCTTGAGCTAGATACAGAGTGATGATTGGTGCATTTACAAACCTTGAGCTAGAAACAGAGTGCTGATTGGTGTATTCACAAGCCCTTAGCTAGACATAAAAATTCTGCAAGTCCCCACCAGATCAGCTAGATAGAGAGTGCTGATTGGTGCATCCACAAACCCTGAGCTAGACACAGGGTGCTGATTGGTATATTTACAAACCTTGAGCTAGATACAGAGTGCTGATTGGTGTATTTACAATTCCTTAGCGAGACATAAATGTTCATCCAAGTCCCCACTAGACTCAGGAGCCCAGCTGGCTTTACCCAGTGGATCCTGCACCCAGGTTGCAGGTGGAGCTGCCTACCAGTCCCGTGCTTTGTGCCTGCACTCCTTATCCCTTGGGTGCTGGAAGGGACCGCTGTGGAGCAGGGAGCGGTGCTCGTGGTGGAGGCTCTGGCCGTGCAGGAGCCTACAGCGGGGTGGGCCAGGGGGAGGCTCAGGCATGGTGGGCTGCAGGTCTGGAGCCCTGCCCCGCGGGAAGGCAGCTAAGGCCCCATGAGAAATTGAGTGCAGCGCTGGTGGGCCAGCACTGCTGGGGGACCCTGCGCACCCTCTGCAGCTGCTGGCCCGGGTGATAAGCCCCTCACTGCCTGGGGCCTGTGGGGCCTGCCAAGACCACACCCACCTGGAATTCGCGCTGGCCCGCAAGCGCCCCGTGCAGCCCAGGTTCCCACCCACGCCTCTCCCTCCACACCTCCCAGCAAGGTGAGGGAGCCGGCTCCGGCCTCAACCAGCCCAGAAAGGGGCCCCCACAGTACAGCGGCAGGCTGAAGTGCTGCTCAAGCGCGGCCAGAGCAGGCACGGAGGCTGAGGAGGCGCCGAGAACGAGCAAGGGCTGCAAGGGCTGCCAGCACACTGTCACCTCTCAATAGTTGTGTTATAAGTCAAATAACTAAAAAAAAAAAGAGGCTGGGTGTGGTGGCTCACGCCTGTAATCCCAGCACTTTGGGAGGCCCAGGCGGGCAGATCACAAGGTCAGGAGATCTAGACCATCCTGGCTAACATGATGAAACAAAAAATTAGCTGGGCGTGGTGGCGGGTGCCTGTAGTCCCAGCTACTCAGGAGGCTGAGGCAGGAGAATGGAGTGAACCCGAGAGGCGGAGCTTGCAGTGAGCCGAGATTGCGCCACTGCACTCCAGCCTGGGTGGCAGAGCGAGACTCCGTCTCAAAAAAAAAAAGAAAGGGAAAACAAAAATGAAATCAGGAGAAAAGTAAAATCCTCACATGCAAGGGAAACATCATAAGATTATCTGCATCCTGCCGAGGTGGCTCACACCTGTAATCCCAGCACTTTGGGAAGCCAAGATGGGTGGATCACAAGGTCAGGAGTTTGAGACCAGTCTGGGCAACATAGTGAAACCCCCATCTCTTCTAAAATATAAAATAAATAAATAAATAAATATTAGCCAGGTGTGTTGGTGTGTGCCTGTAATCCCAGCTACACAGGAGGCTGAGGCAGGATAGTCGAGTGAACCCAGGAGGTGGAGGTTGCAGTGCGCCAAGATCTCACCATTGTACTCCAGGCCGGGCAACAGTGAGAGACTCTGTCTCAAAAAAAAAAAAAAAAAAAAAAAAATTGATTATCTGCTAAGTAGAAACAGAAGTAGATGCCAAAAGACAGTGAAATAGAATATTTTAAATGCGTAAAGAAAATAATGTTAGCCAAAAATCTATATTGAGCATACTATCCTTCAAAAAGATGCACAAGGTGAAATAAAGACGTCCCAGATAAACACCGATAGCAGCCTGTTTCACAAGAAATATTGCAGAAAATCATTTGAAATGTGAGAAAGTGACACCAGACGACAAGTCAAATCCACCCAAATAAAGATCATTGATAAAGGTAATTAATTATATACATAAATATAAAGCAGTGGAATTAGTGTTCTCTCTTTTTTGTTATAACTAATTTTTTAAAAATGTGTAAACAATAATTATAAAACATTTATTTACATTCCAAAGGATTAGAAGAACTCAGAATCATATTCATGAAGTTTTCAAGGATCTGAAAAACAGAGAGTGAAGAAAGTTCCCTCTGTCCTACATCAACACCCAGATTCATTTTATGGGGTTTCTTATAAATAATAAACCCCCCTTAACATGTCAGATAAAGCTAGCTGTCACCATATGACAAGAATAAGGATTAATGCAAAGAGGAACTATCGAGTTATTATTTGCTCTATGATACACTGAAAATATGCTCTACTTCAAAAGTCTCATGTGCACATTCAAGAAAATATTAATAAAATATTTTAACATGTTAGAAAAATAATATATAAATGCCCAATAAGCACGTGAAAAGATACTCAACAAATTTAATCAATAGAAAAATATAAATCATAATCAGGTATTATTTTACATCCACTAGAATTGTTACAATCTAAAATTCCGAGAATACCAGGTGTTAGTGAAATCAGCCCAACCATCCTGTAGAACTGATGTTTTATGTTTCTTTTGAATAAATGTGGAAATTGACCCTTTGGTCAATTAGTTGTCATTATTGTATCTAGAAACCCGTGTTGGAAATGTGTGATGATGTTCTGTTAAAATAGCTAAAAAGAAGTTATTCTGTGACTTTTTTTCACTTTGCCCTCATTTTGTTGTATAGTCTTTAAATGAAAGGAGATCATTTATCCTCATATTGAATTTTCAAAACTGATGTTTTTATTTGTCATTTTTTAAATGATGGGGGAAAAGTTAATTGTATTACTTTGATAAGTCTGGCATAACATCTATCACATTTGTGATGTTAGGGTCACAGTTCTGTCACTAAAATGCTAGCAATTAGATATACACGGTAAGTAACTTAACTACTTCAATTTGGTTGTTTGAAGTACTGTGGACAGCGACTACTAGACACTAAATCACACTGTTTTAATTTGTGACATGATAGAGAGAATGAAAAGACTTTATGCAGTATGAATATCCTGCTAACTAATCCTTGTGCTGTTAAGTTGGGCTTTGACTTCCGGGTCTCAAAAAGTCACTGAATCCTGCTAAATATTGAACACTGATACCAGTCAAAGCCTTGTCTTCAGCCACTGGAGAAGGTGACTGTGAAAATGGACTGTTTTCATGAGACACAGTGCCAGATATTCAAACTATTTAATCCCTGTAGGCCCAGGGACTATTGTAAAAAATGTGGGCATGTGAGATTATGAGGGCTGACTTTGAGGGATAAAATTATTTTAAAGTTTTTTTTATAAATTAAACTTTATTATAAAAAGCACATCAGTACAAGAAGAGCATCTGGGCCTCTGTGTCAAAATAACATGGTTTGTGTGGAGCATTGATCTGCTCTTTAATAGAAAATTACAAAAGTTACAAAATGTTTAAAGTAGTATTACCTTATGGCAAAACTGAAAAAATTAAATAGATCTGTTTATAAGGCTTTATTAAAACTAGACATCATTTATAATACAACCTACAAAGGTAAAATTTGTTTTTCTTTTTTGAACAAAATGTGTAATATTAATAAAAGATTATAAAATATTTGTGTTTACCTTTTGAGTAAATTGCAGGGAATAAAAGTCAGAGGAAGAGACAGATTTATTTGGCCTCATATGTCTACTAGGTCTTATTGTTTGGGAAACTGTCTCTTCTATGTCAAAGGGTAAACGTTTTGTTTTATCATTTGAGCTAAATAATTATTTTATAGTGACTTGTGATCCTATTTTGTGATATCAAGTATCCTAAAACTTTGATATTTGACAAGCTTTCCAAGAGCAAATATTCAAGTTCTAAAATCAGCCTTTCTGACCTCAAACTAACTTTTTTTGGATATTGAATTCCCTGAAGTCCAAGAAAGATATTTTAGTCTTATTTGTATGTTAGAATTATAAAGGAAGCATTGTCAAATCTGTGGTGGTGTTTAACTTCCTTTGGGTTATATTTATATAGATATGTTATTAACATGTGTTTCAGGATTGTATGAGTTTCCTAAAATTCTGATATTTTGTAAGGTACATTGTCAGCAATAACTATGATTATAATGTAAAATTGTTATATGCTACAGAAATAACCAAGTTTTCTTGTCAATTATGTCTTTAACTACATCTATCCCAAGACATTTTTCATCCACAATTGTTGTGTTGCTTTGATCCTTCTCAAAAAGTAACATAATCTTGGATACAGGTGTCTGATAACTTTGGAGGTTGTACCATTGGATTAAAGATAAAACTTCCAGGGCACTTGTTGAAAGTCTGATTTATTCATAAAGATTACCAACCCAATATGAAGCAGAGCAGGAGTTTATTGCATGAACTAAAATAATGGAGGAATAAAATACATTTTTATGGCTTTTTTGTTTAAAACATTACTGATTCTTCAGAATCTGGAGAATTGTTTTTCCTTTGGAGCTATTTATAGCCTTTAAAAATTGACTTGTAAACAATTTGAGGCATATTTCTCTCTCACTGCCTAATTTATCCAGAATTCTTAAACTATTTGTGAATATTTTTAATTCATGGCAATGTGGTTGTTTACATAAGTTCAATAAGAATTTTTCTTTTAAAAAGGGACAGATTTGGAAGAATTGGTTATTTTATTAGGACTTTGACTGAAATGGCCTTGTGAGAGATTTCAGCAAACCTAATTTTGGAGAGCCTATATGAACAATGAGTCTTTCTATATTTTGTGTGGGTAAACAGGCCAAGTATATGGGACTGAAGCTTATTTTTAGGTAGGTTGGTCCTGCTGTGATTTGTCTTTGATCAAAGTAGGGGACTGGAAAGATAAAAAAAAGTGTTTCAGAAGAAAACTATAGTATTTGATTAGCCTTTGACCCCTGGGTAGTCATGTGGTCACTGATGGTATGGAGCTGCCCATGATGCCCCTCCTCAGCATGAAGCAGCCAGGAAGATTGATGAACAGATCCTTCATGATTGAGAACTGATAAATGAAAACGGGGTAGAGGGCTGAAACTGACCAAATTTTCTCGTATAACTGATGTGTCAGGTTTCTTTTGAATAAACATAGAAATTGAACCTTCCAATCTTGAAACCTTAGAAAGGTACATGTGTCTTATCTTAGTTTCTTTCTCACGAAACCAACCATCAGGCCTCCCATATTACCACATCTGGACAATGAGCAATCAAGACCCCTCACCCATCATGATTGCCTAAGTGACCACCTCCTTTCTGTTGAGCAACTTATCTTCCTTACCCCTTCCTAATTCCTGTTTTGCTGAATGCAGTTGCAGTTCTTCCCTGCTATATAAACCCATAATTTTAGTCAATCAGGGAGATGGATTTGAGACTGATCCCCATTTCCTTGGGTACAGCACCCAATTAAAGCCTTTTTCCCTGGAAATACTCACTGTCTCAGTGATTGGCCTTTTTCTGTTCAGTGAGCAGCAGAACCTAGACTGAACTCCTGTAGTTTCAGTAATATTAGTGATGATTTGGAGAAAATGGAGCCATCATATTGATTGCTATGCTGTTACATAATAACTATGTAAAATGCTGTAGCCATTTGAAAACAATGCTGATTTTTAAACAATTTAATATTATATTATTATATAAAATATTAATATTATACAACCTAGTAATCTCTACTCCTAAGATACTACACAAGTAAATTGAAAACATATTTCTGTACAATAATGTGTATGCCTCCAGAATCAGAACAGGAACAGAGACTTATATTATGCAAGAAACCCAGGGCCAGAAAATGCTTTTGAATTCTATCTCTGTTCCATCACTATTTAGCTTTTAGTATTGCCAGATTTATAAATTTGATTAATGTAAGAGCACTGGAGTCCAGAAGATCTTTCTAAATAACCACATTTATTGAGCAGCAATTATTTCATTAAAATATTATTTTTTCAGTTTGTGTAAATTAATTGAACACCTTCATACAAAAAATTTATTTTAATATTATAAGAATTTGGTATTAACCACTTCAGAAACTTGGATTTCTGATTAGTGTATTTTAAATACTAATTATTTTATAAATAGTATAAACATATATCATACCCTTTGTATAAAGTATTTTGTAGTAAATTATTATACAGAAGCATGTAATTGTATGCACTATGAAAGTATCCCATATTTATAAATTAATATTTAATTATATTTAATTTGATAATTCAGGGACCAAAGTAAAACATCCTATGTGTCTTCATTTTTCTACCAGGAGAAGTTGTCTTAAATCCCTTGTTCTTGACTTTGATGAAATTATGGCCTTGAACACTCTTTAAAATGGTTTATAGAATGGATCAGAAATATAAGACTGTGAGTCTGGAGTTCAGGGATAGAATGATAAGCACTTCAAATTCAGCACCACTATCAAGAATCCATAGTCTTTCGCTCTTCCTCCCAGCCATTTCTCACAAATACCCCGAACCCTCCCACCACACACACACAGAGTATCTCATTACATGGTCAAAGGTTTACTGAAATGAGGTTTCTACTCAATTTTTACAAGTTTAATTGTTAGATTGTAGCTTACAAATCATATTAACTCCCTGATCCACAAGGAAATGTTTTAAATGCAAAAATAATTACTACTACCGTAGGTTGTAAACATAAGCTTGAAATAAGATAGTATTTAAAAGTCTAAGACACACAGTTTACAGTTATAAGTAATTTATATATTTATATGTGAGTATATATATGTGTATATATTTGTGTGTGTGTGTGTATATATATATATGCATGACTAGACTTAGATTTGCCTAACAACAATTTAAAGTACAAGGCCATCACTTGATAAAATTAAAATATTATATTTTTGAAAAAATGCTGTCCCAGCACTTCCAATAATTTTGTCCAGCCTATTTTTAACTGAAAGTTGGAAATCATAATATTAGCTGTTCAAATCAGGAATTGCATTAAATGCTTGTTTGTTCTGCTATGAAAATATTTAAAACCATGAAAAATGTTTGAAACAAGTTCAATTGTGTTTATTCATTATTCTTCTGAGTCTGTAGGGCTCACAAGTGATTTTCAACAGTAGTTGTGGGGATATTTCAAGATCAGGTTTGTTCTTTGATGATTATGCCTTTGTACATAGCCCACTTCCTAAAGGAGAAGTTGATATTAGTAGGCCAGCTGACATGGAAATGCCATTAAAGTAACACAGTAAAAGATGATTTGTAGCTTACAAATCATATTACCTCCCTGATCCACAAGGAAATGTTTTAAATGCGAAAATAATTACTACTACAGTAGGTTGTAAACATAAGCTTGAAATAAGATAGTATTTAAAAGTCTAAGATATACAGTTATAAGTGAGCAATTTATATATATTTATATGTGCGTGTTTATATATATACACGCACATATAAATATATATATATACATACGTATGTTTTGAGGGGAGATTGAAAGAAAACTCTGAGCTTAATTAAAATCTTCTCAGAAATAAACTATGAAGAAGGGAAAAGGTTTGAATAGGTATATGATATTGATTTGCAAATCATTATACAAAATTTATAACAGATTTTTAATGATATAAAAATTAATATTTATATGAAAATACAAATTTCAACTGAAAATAGATCTGTTAACTACCAATTTAAAAAAAAAAACAGGTAATGAGAGGGAAGGTTCAAAATGGCCTGTTAGAAACTTTGGAAACCAGTTCTCCTCAAAAAAATGAACCAAAAGTACAAAATAGATAATCGTAACTTGAAATAGATGATCAAGAACAGAATACTAAAACTCAGTAGAAAACTCATGGGCAAAAACAAAGGCACAGAAAAAGAAGTAAGTAAGAGGCAAAATCAGCTGACAAATTGGCTAGGAAACCAGAGGGACTTGGCATTGTGTGGAAAAGTTAAGTGGGAGTGTTTTGGCTCCCCACATCCCTGCCGCAGACTGCCAGTGTCCAAACTGTGAGAGATCCTCCTCTGCCATTTTGAATCCTGACTCTAGTGTGGGTTGTGATTTGGAAACTTCTTGAGGGCATTACAACAGATTGCAAACTCATGGTGGGTTGCTCACCCTCTCCCCAGATGCATGCAGCTGCAGCAGGGTACTATTGGAGGGTGCAGCCATCAGGGGACTACATTCCTCTTGGGAACATCAATCCTTTTGTTTCCATATATCAGTATCACCCACTGATATTTCCTACTCCCCACTCAGAGGATTGTGTTGGCACAGTGTTAGCTAGTTCCAAAGAAGCTGCAGCATTCCTAGTAACATAGCCCTCAGGGAGTGCTACCCCTATTGAAGGGAAACTACAGTAAACCAGCGGATAGACCCTGAAACAAAGGAAACCAAGGCACATGCTTTCAAGTACCAAAGAACTCCCTATTTCGTGCTGTGAGAGGTGACTCTGCATCCAACAGGACAAAAACTCTTTGCTTGGATAAAAAGGAGAGGCATGACATCCCATCCCACCAACCTCTGTGCTAGAGCCCAGGCATGTAGAAAAGAACTTTTACACTTCCTCCACACACTGCTGCAAATACAGCCACTACTGCTGGTCACAAGAAATTGATACAAGTGATTCAGAGATCATCCTATCTGGAGCTGTGAATTATGACTGTAACCCCACTCTAGGGGTGTTGCCTCTGGGCCTGTACTTATGCAAAGGGTGGGGCTCTCCCCATTTCTGCACAGAGCTGCAATGTTTTTGCCAAAGAGATCTAGAGAGCAATGTTGTTTGGGGAAATGGGGACAGACTCCATGCTGAAGCCACTACCAGGTGACACAGAGGTTTGGTGCTGAGCTGCAGAGCTGGTGTTCCCTGTGACTCTGAGCTACATTGCATCCTAGAAGTAAACACTAATGTCTAACTGAACTGAATGTCCTGAATGCTGACCCATTGCATGGGATACCAGAGGGCTTACTCTGGTAAATAAAGATCAAATATTAACCCTGGTGCTAAGACAACAATCAGCTCTTACATGCAAGTGCCACCTACTGACCTGGAGGTTAGCCTATACAATCTAATACAAAATTTGTTGACAAAAATGCACAGTGCTTGGGGACAAGATAAGCTTCTCATGACTTTTATCCCCTCAGCTTCTCAGAAGGCCATGAGTCTACTCACTTGCTCACTCCGCTACTACTACAATCAGCACTTGAGAAAAGCACCACACTAAGCCTATCTATAACCAAGGGAATTATACAGACACTATGCCAGTGAACAAACTCAGAAGCAAATCCAAGTGGCCCTTCTCAACGTATGTTATAGTCACATTCTCTAGACGCAAGGAAAAAAAGTCTTATTGAAATAAAATTAAATTCCAGATACAAAGAAACTACTATAGCAACACTGGAAGTAAGCAAAATCAGATTGATATGACAGCCCTCTAAAATGCCACTAACTTTTTAGCAATGGATTCTACAAATATGAAATTTGTAAAATGCCAAATAAAGAATTAAAAATATTATCAATAATTTTAAAGAAGCTCAATGAAATCCAAGAGAGATCTGGAAACCAATTCATAGACTTTAGAAAATCAAATCAGTGTATGAGTAATAAATTTACCAAGGAAATAGATATCTTATAGTAAAACCAACAGAACTTCTGGAAATAAAATATTCATTGAAGGAATTACAGAATACAGTTGAAAACTTCAAAAATAGATCAAGCAGAAGAGAGAATCTCAGAACTTGAAGGCAGGTCTTTTGAATTAATTCAGTCAAACAAACATAAAGTAAAAAGAATTTAAAAGAATAAGGAAAGCTTTTGAGTAGCGTGGGACTAAATAAAGCATCTAAACTTTTAAGTGATTGCTATTCCTGAGGGTGAAGAAAGAGCAAAGAGTTTAGAAACTTATTTAAGTAAATAGTTTATGATAAATTTTTCTATTCTTTCAAGAAATTTAGATATTCAGATAGAAGAGGCTCAACAAACAGCAGCAAAATACATTTCAAGAAGGATTTCACCATGACATATATTCACCAGGCTGTCTAAAGTCAATGTGAAGAAAAAATATCTTAATATTAGCAAGAGAAAAGCGTCTAGTCACACATAAAGAAATCCCCATAAGATTTACGTTTCTTAACAGAAACTTTAAAGCCCAACAAAAATGGGGTCCTATTTTATGAGTTCTTATGGAAAGAAACTGTCAATCATGAATTTCATGTCCTACAACAGTAAGCTTTATAAGTGAAGGAGAAATAAAATCTTTTCCAGATAAGTAAATACTGATAGAATTTTTCAACACTAGACTGGAAGTACAAGAAATATTCAAAGGATTTTAGCATTTCTTATAGTTCTATAAATAAACAGCAATGTCTAACTGAACTAAATGTCCTGAATACTGACCCATTGCCTGGGACACCAGACAGCTTTTCCTGGTAAACAAAGATCAAGTATAAACCCTAGTGCTACCACCACAATTAGCTCTTACATACAAGTGCCACCTACTGACCTGGAGGTCAACCTATTCAATCTAATACAAAATTTGTTGACAAAAATACACAGTGCTTGGGAACACGGTAAGCATCTCATGACTTCTACCACCTCAGTTTCTTGGAAGGCGATGTGCCTGCTCACCAGCTCAGTCAACTGTTACTACAATCAGCATTTGAGAAAAGCCCCACACTATGTCTGTCTAACCCAGGGATACATACAGACACTTTGCCAGTGAACAAACCCAGAAGAAAAGCCAAATGGCCCTTCTCAACATACATTATAGTCACATCCTCAAGAGGAAAAGAAAAAAATGTAAGTCTCATCAAAAGGAAATTAAACTCCAGATACAAAGAGATTAGCATAACAATGCTGGAAGTATGCAATATATAAATTAAAGTTTAATATTCATCATCATAAAAACACAAGTAAGTATAAAACTCATCAGTCTTATAAAACAATTACACTAAGGAGGAAGAGAAATAAATCAAATGGAAACATGACAGAACTTCATCAAACCCAAAAGACAGAGGGAAAAGAAAGCATCAAAGAACCCACAAAACAACTAGATGACATATAACATTCAAATAGGAATGAAAACTTATATATCAATGTTAACCTTGTACATAAATGGATTAAATTTTCTGACTAAAGGATATAGATTAGTGGAATGGATTAAAAAAATCACGAACCAACTCTATGCTGCTTAAAAAACTCACCCTACTGGTTAAGGTATAGACTGAAAGAAAGTGAGAGGAAAAGACAATCCATGCAAACAGAAATCAAATGCAAGCGGGAGTAACTATAATGATATCAAACAGACTTCAAATCAAAAATATTAAAAAAATATGAGGAATGATATTATGTAATAATGAAATAATAAATTCAACAAGAGGATATAACAATCCTGAATGTATGTGCACCCAACATTGGAGCACAAAGATTATTAAAACAAATATTACTGAATGTAAAGACTGGGAAGATCAAAATTCCACTAACACCAATATACAGATTATTGAAATATAAAGTCGACAACAAGAATAACAACAACCACCACCACACAAACCTTGATCTTCAATTGGACTTAAGGTCAAAGGTAGTTAACATAATTACAGAAGATATTACCCCATAATCTCAGAATACGCATTCTTCTCATCCACACATAGAACATTCTCCAAGATAGACAATATATTAGGCCACAAAACAAGTCTCAATACATTTTTTAATCTCAAATAATATCAAGCATCTTTACAGACCACAGTAGAATAAAGTTATCAATCAATATCAAGAGGAACTCTTGAAACTACACAAATACCTGAAAATAACACCATACATTCCTGATAAATCTTTGGGTCAATGAAAACGTTAAGATGGAAGTAACACATTTTTTGAAAAAAAATAAAAAAAAGATTGAGATACAGCATATCAAAACCTCTGGGATACAGTAAAAGCAGTGCTAAGAGGGAAGTTTATATTGTTAAATGCTTACATCAAAAAAATAGAAAGATCACAAAATTTCTCTTCAAATTTTGCACCTCACAGAAATAGAAAAACAAGAAAAAAAAACAGACACAAAGCTGAGAAGAAAATAATTAACAAATTAACAAAGAGCAAAACTAAATGAAAGTGTAAACAAATACAAAGATATAATGAAACAAAAAGTTAGTGTTTTGGGAAGACAAACAAGATTTGTAAATCACTAGCTATACTTACCAAGAAAAGGAAAGAGAAAATTCAAATAAACATTATCAGAAATGAAAAAGGCGATATTACAACAACTGATACCACAGAAATACAAAAGATCTTCAGATATCGCTATGAACAACTACAACAAGAAGCTACAAAACCTATAGGATATGAATAAATTCCTGGAAACATACAACCTCCCAAGATTAAATCAGGAAGAAATAGAAATCTTGAACAGACCAATAATGAGTATAGTGAGATTGAAACAAGATTGAAACAGTAATACAAAATCTGGCAGGGGAAAAAAACAAAAACAAAAACCCAGAACCGGATAAATTTACAGCTGAATTCTACCAAACCTACAAAGAAGAACTGGCATCAGTTCTTATTTTCTAGACTGTTTTGGCTATTCTAGATCTTTTGTGGTTTCACACAAATTTTAGGATTGTATTTTTTATTTCTGAAATAATGTCATTGGAGTATCAATAGAGATTGTAATAAATCTGTAGATGACTTTAAGTGGTATGGACATTTTAGCAATATTAATTCTTCCCCTCCAGGAGAACTGATATTTACCCATTTATTTATATATTTTTTTCAATTTCCTTTACTAATAATTGATGGAGTTTAGAGCACAGGTTTTTTTTTTTTACCTCTTTTGTTAAATTTATTCTTTTTTATTTTATATTTTTTAGCAATTGTAAATGGGATTTTTTTCTTGATTTTTTTCAGATAATTTGCTGTTAGTATATATAAGTGCTACTGATTTTTGTATGTTGATTTTGAATCCTGCAACTATTCTAAATTTGCTTACTGTTTTTAACAGTTTTATTATTTAGTCATAAGGGCTTTCTACATATAAGAGTCTGTCATCTACAATTAGGGACAATTGAACTGCTTTCCCAATTGCATACATTTTACTTGCTTTTTCTGTCCTAATTGTTCTAAATAGGACTTGCAGTACCCAGTTGATTAGAAGTATGGGAAGTCCACTTTTATGTTTTGTGCCTGATCTTAGAGGAAAAGCTTTCAACTTTTCCCTATTGAGTGTAATAATATTATCTATGAGTTTAGCATATATAGCCTTTTTATGTTGAGGTATTTTCCTTTTATACCTAATTTGTTTGGAATTTTTATCATGAAGATGTGTTGAATTTTATCAAATGCTTTTATTGTATCTATTCAGATAATTATGTGGTTTTGTTACTCATTCCCTTAATGTAGTGTATTACATTTAGTGATTTGTATATAGAGAGAGCCATCACACCCTAGGCATTTCTTTGTTGGGTGACTTTTTATTACAAATTCAATCTTTTTACTCACAATTATTGATATGTTCAGATTTTCTCTTTCTTCAAAATTAAATCTTGGTAAGTTGTATTTCTATAAGAACTTATGCATTTCTTCAAGGTTGTCCAATTTGTGGCATATAAGTACTCATAATAATCTCTTATGTTCCTTTTTATTACTGTGGTATTGGTTGTAATGTTTTTCCTTTCATTTCTGATTTCTAAATTTGATTTTCCTTTTTTTTCCAGTCCAGATAAAGGTTTTTAGACTTTGTTTATCTTAAAAATAAACTCAGTGACATTGATCTTTTCTGTTTTTTTTAAAATTTCTGTGTCATTTATTTCTGCTCAGATCTTTATTATTTCCTTTCTTATACTAAATTTCTGGTGAATGTAATATTAGGCTATTTAAGTGAAATCTTTTTTGAAGTACATTCTTACTACTGTAAGCTTTCCTGTTAGAACCGCTTTTGCTGCATCCCTTAAGATTTGGCATGTTGTGTGTTTATGTTTGTGTGTCTGAAGATATTTTTAAATTTCCCTTTTAATTTCTTCTTACCTATTGGTTGTTCAGGAGCATGTTTTTAAAATTTCCATGTATTTGTGTATTTTCCAAAATTCATCCTGGTATTAATTAGTAGTTTCATTCCATTGTTGTTGGAAACAATACTTGATATGATTTCTATTTTAAAAAACCTGTTTAGACATGTTTTGCAGCCTAACAGGTGATCTAACCTAGAGAATGTTCCATGTGCATTTGAGGAGAATATGTACTCTGCTGCTATCGGTGGGGATATTCTGTATATGTCTTTTAGGTTCTAATGGTATCAAGTGTAGTTTAAGTTTAATGTTTTCTCAATCATTTTCTGACTGGACAATCTGTCTATTGCTGAAAGTGGGTTATTAAATCCTCTACTATTATTGCATTATACTCTAGCTCTTCCTTCTTATCTGTTAATGTTTAGTTTATATATTTATGTGTTCCAATGTTGGGTACATACATACTTAAAAGTGATATACTCTCTTGATGAATTCACTCTTATATCATCATCATATATTTTTTCCCTTTAAGTTTTAAACTTAAAGTATTTTTAATCTGATATAAATATAGCTGAGGGGGTGAAGATGGCTGATTAGAAGTAGCTGTGGTCTGTAGCACTCATGAAGAGGAACGAAAGGGGTGAGTTAATACAGCATCTGCAACTGAAGTATCTTGGTACTTACACTGGGACTGATCAGGAAAACAACTGAACCCACAGAGATTGAAGAAAAGTTGAATGGGGTGATGGCCCACCGGGGAGCCACCTGGAGCCAAGGGAACCCCAAACCCCAGCCAAGGGAAGCGGTGAGTGATTGTGTTGACCTCCGGTAACCATGCATCTCCTGCAGATCTTTGCACCTATGGATCAGGAGATCCCCTTGTTAGTCCATGCCACCAGGGCCTTAGGTCCAACACACAGAGCTGTGTGGAGTTTTGGCAGAGCTGCTGCTTAGACACACATAGAGACCCAGGAGCTTTACATCCTTTGGCCTAGGGATCCCCAACAAACGTGTCTGCAACTCAGGCAAGGTGAGAGGTCCACACATACCAGTAGGAAGGAGGCTGAATACAGGAAGCGAAGCAGCATGGTTCTGAGAGCCCCACTTGCACAGCACCTGACAATATAAGACCTACTGGCTTGGAATTCCAACCATCCACCAGCAACAGGTTGGAGCCTGCCTGAGATGGGATGGAACCCCTGGGTTGGGGGTCAGGCCACCATCTCTGCTGTTTGGTTTACTCAGACATTCCAGACTGTGGGCTTTGGAGACTCCAAGTGATTCGGATTAGGAAGGGTTTCTCCAGAGTAGCACATCTGCTTTGCCAGGTCATGGCCAGACTGCTTCTTTAAGTGGGACCCTGATCCATTCCTCCTCACTGGGTGAAAACTTCCGGGAGGGCCCTCCAGGAAGTATTCTACACGTATTCTACAGATAGAGCTCTGATCTCTCCCTGGGATGCAGTGCCCAGGAGAGGGAAGCACCACCACCTTGGCTGATTGAATGACTTAGCCATTCCAATCTGTGGATTTTGGGGAGTCCTAGCTGATGGGGCAAAGGTGGTTATTCAGAACAACATTGTTGTCTTATCAAGGTCTGGCCAGACTGTTTCTTTAAGTGAGACACAGATTCACTCCTTCTCATGGGGCAGGTTCTCCCAGCAAGGGCTTCAAGTCACCCTTTTCAATGTTCTATGGCCTACAGAGCTCTAAATTCTCCCTGGGATGGATTGCCTGGGGCATGGGGCAGGCTGCCACTTGGCTACTCTGGCTTCTCATCCAGTCAAGCCTGTGGGCCTTGGAGAGCCCAAACAGATTGGGGGCAGAAGAGATCCCCAACACAGTAGAGCTACTCTACCAAAAAGCAGCCAAACTTCTTCTCTAAGTGAATCCCTAATATTGTTCCTCCTGACTGGGTGAGACCTCCCAATCACGGTTTCAAGCCACCTCTTACAGGAGCACAGGGGCCAGCAACAAATCAGTACCACCCTGGGATGAAGCATCCAGAGGAAGGGGTGAGCTGCCATCTTTGCTGTTTCACAAGCTTCACTGCTGATATCTCCAGGTACAGGAAAAACTGGGCAACTAGGGTCTGGAGCAAGCCCCCAGCAAACAGCAGCAGCTTTACAGAAGTGAGGCCAGACTGTTAAAAGAAAAACAGATAAACAGGAAACAACAACATCAACAAAACAATCCAACAAAAACCCATTCAAAGGGCAGCAACTTCAAAGATTGAAGGGAGATAAGCCCTCAAAGATGAGAAAGAATCAATGGAAAAATGCTGAAAACTGAAAAAGCCAGAGTGCCCCTTTTTTCTCCACATGAGTGCAACAGCCCTCCAACCAAGAGCTCAGAATTGAACTGAGGCTGAGATGGCTGAAATAACATAAGTAGGTTTTAGAATGTGGATAAAAACGAACTTTGCTGAGCTAAAGGAACATTTTGTAACTGAAGGCAAAGAAGCTAAGAATCATGATATAACAATACAGAAGCTGAGAGCCAAAATTGTTAGTTTAGAGAAACAAAACCAACCAACCTGATAGAGCTGAGAAACACATTACAAGAATTTCACTATGCAATCACAAGTATTAATAGCATAATAGGCCAATAATAGAGGAAAGATTCTCAGAGCTTGAAGACTGTCTTTCTGAAATAAGACAGATATACAAGAATAGAGAAAAAAGAATTAAAATAAATGAACCAAAGCTCTAAGAAATATGGAATTACGTAAAGAAACAGAGCCTATGACTAATTGGAGTACCTGAAAAGGATGGGGAGAGTGGAACCAATTTGGAAAACATACTTCAGGATATAATCCAGGAGAACTTCTTTAACCTAACAATAAAGGCCAACATTCAAATTCAGGAAATGCAGAGGACCCCAGTAAGATACTCCACTTGAAGATCTTTCACAAGACAAAGAGTCATCAGATTCTCCAAGGTCAAAATGAAAGACAAAATGTTAAGGGAAGCCAGAGAGAAAGGCCAGGACACCTACAAAGGAAAGCCCATCAGACTAACAGCGAACATCTCAGCAAAAACTCAACAAGTCAGAAGAGATTGGGGGTCAGTATTCAACATTCTAAAGAAAGGAATTTTCAACCCAATTTTCATATCTTGCCAAACTAAGCTTCATATGTGAAGGAGAAATAAGATCCTTTTCAGACAAACAAATCCTGAGAGAATTAATTACCACCAGACCTGCCATGAAAGACTTCCTGGAGGAAACACTAAATATCGGGGGGCAGGGGGGGTGCAGCAGGGAAATAACATTACCAACCACTACAAAAAACACACTGAAGTACACGGACCAGTATCATTATAAAGCAGCTACATAAACAAGCCTGCAAAATAACTAGCTAGCATCATGATGACTAGATCAAATACACACTTAACAATACTAACCTTAAATGTAAATTGGCTAAATGTCCCAATTAAAAGACACAGAATGACAAGTGGGATAAAGAACCAAGACCTATTGCTATACTCTCTTCGAGAAACCCACCTCACATGCCAAGAAACACATAGGCTCAAAATAAATGGATGGAGGAAAATTTACCAAGCAAATGGAAAACAGAGAAAAGCAGGGGTTGCAATCCTGGTTTCTGAAAAAACAGACTTCAAGCCAGCAAAGATCAAAAAAAGATAAAGAAGGGTATTACATAATGGTAAAGTATTCAATTCAACAATAACATCTAACAATCCTAAATATATATGCACCCAATACGGTAGCACCCAGATTCATAAATCAAGTTCTTAGAGACCTTCAAAGAAAATTAGTCTCCCGCACAATAATAGTGGGAGACTTTTATACTCTGATGACAATATTAGACAAATCATGGAGAAAGAAAATTAACAATGACATTCAGGACCTGAACTCAGCTCTAGATCAAGTGGACCTGATAGATATATACAGAACTCTCCACCCCACAGCAAAATGATATACACTATTTTCTTTCCCTCATGGCACTTACTCTAAAATTGATCACATCATTGGAAAGTGAAACACCACTCAGCAAATGCAAAATACCTGAAATAATAACAGTTTCTTGGATCACAGCACAATCAGATTAGAACTCAAGATTAAGAAATTCACTTAAAATCATACAACTGCATGGAAATTGAACAACTTACTACTGAATGACATTTGCGCAAATAATGAAATTAAGGCAGAAATCAAGAAGTTATTTGAAACTAATGAGAACAAAGATACGATATACCAGAATCTCTGGGACATGGCTAAAGCAGTATTAAGAGGGAAATTTATAACACTAAATGTCCACATCAAAAAGCTAGAAAGATCTCAAATAGACAACCTAAGATCACAACTAAAAGAACTAGAGAACCAAGAGCAAACAAACCCCAAAGCTAACAGAAGACAAGAAATAACCAAGATTAGACCTAAACCGAAGTAGACAGAAACACAAAAAAACCATCAAAACAGCAATAAATCCAGAAGGTGGTTTTTCAAAAAATTTAAAAAAAAATAGACCAGTAGCTAGACGAATAAAGAAGAAAAGAGGGAAGATTCAAATAAACACAATAGAAATGATAAGGGGACATTACCACTCACCCTACAGAAATACAAACAACCATCAGAAAATATTATAAACACTTCTATGCACACAAACTAGAAAATATAAAAGAAATGGATAAATTCCTGGACGCATACACCCTCCCAAGACTGAACCAGGAAGAAATGGAATCCCTGAATAAACTAATACTGAGTTCAGATAATGAGGCTGTAAAATAGCCTACCAACCAAAAAGAGCTCAGGACCAGACAGAGTCACAGCTGAATTCTACCAGAGGTACAAATAAGAGCTCATGCCATTTCTACTGAAACTATTTCAAAAAATTGAAAAGGAGGGACTTCTCCTTAACTCATTTTATGAGTCCAGCATCATCCTGATGAAGAAAAAACCTGCCAGAGATACAACAACAACAACAAAAAGAAAACTTCAGGCCAATACCTTTGATTAACATCGATGCAAAAATCCTCAACAAAATACTAACAAATTGAATCCAGCAGCACATCAAAAAGCTTATCCACCAGGATCAAGTAGGCTTCGTCTCCAGGATGCAAGTTTGGTTCAACATATGCAAATCAATAAATGTGATTAATCACATAAACAGAGCTAAAGAGAAAAACCACATGATTATTTCAATGGATGCAGAGAATGTTTTTATAAAATTCAACATCCCTTCATGTTAAAAACTTTCAATAAACTAGATATTGAAGGAATATACTTCAAACTAATGACAGCCATATATAAAAACCCCATAGCTAATATCATACAGAATGGGCAAAAGCTGGAAGTATTTTCCTTGGAAACCTGCACAAGAAAAGGATGCCCTCTCTCACCACTCTTACTCAACATGATATTGGAATTTCTGGCAAGAGCAATCAGACAGGAGAAGAAAATAAATGGTATTCAAATAGAAAGAGAGGAAGTCAACTATCTTTTTTTGCTGATGACATATTATAGCCAGAAAATCCCATCATTTCTGGCCCAAAATTCTTAAGCTCATAAACAATTTCAGCATTCTCAGGATACAAAATCAATGTGCAAAAATTGCTAGCATTGGCTAGGCATGGTGTCTCATGCCTGTAATCCCAGCATTTTGGGAGGCTGAGGTGGGAGGATTACCTGAGGTCAGGAGTTCGAGACCAGCCCGGCCAACAAGGTGAAACCCTGTCTCTCCTAAAAAAAATACAAAAATTAGCTGGGTGTGGTGGCACACACTTGTAATCCCAGCTACTCAGGAGACTGAGGCAGGAGAATTGCTTGAGCCCAGGAGGCAGAGGTTGCAGTGAGCCAAGATTGTGCCACTGTACTCCAGCCTGGCCGACAGAGTGAGACTCTGTCTCAAAAAAAAAAAAAATTGCTAGCATTTCTATACACCAACAACAGGCAAGCAGAGAGCCAAAGCATGAATGAACTCTCATTCACAATTGCCACACACACACACATACATGCACACACACACAAATACCAAGTAATACAGCTAAGAAGGGAAGTGGAGGACCTCTACAAGGAGAATAACAAACAACTGCTAAAATAAATTAGAAATGACACAAACAAATGGGAAAACATTCCATGCTCATGAATAAGAAGAATCAATATTGTGAAAAGATCATACTGCCCAAAGCAATTTAGAGATTCAACGCTATTCCCATTAAACTACCATTGACATTCTTCACAGAATTAGAAGAACCTATTTTAAAATTTATAAGGAACCAAAAAAGAACCTGAATAGCCAAGACAATCCTAAGTAAAAAGAGCAAAGCTAGCAGCATCACATCAGCCATTTCCTAACTACACTACAGGGCTACAGTAACCAAAACAATTAGTACTGGTACAAGAACAGACAATAGACCGATGGAACAAAATAGAAAACCCAGAAATAAGACCACACACCTACGATCATCTGATCTTCAAAAATCCTGAAAAAAACCCAGTAAACAATAGGGAAAGGATTCCCTGCTAAATAAATGGTGCTGGGAGAACTGACTAGCCATATGCAAAAAAATTGAAACTGGACCCCTTCTTTACACCGTATACAAATATCAACTCAAGATGGATTAAAGACTTAAATGTAAAACCAAAAAGTATAAAAAACCTAGAGAAAATCTAGGCAATACCATTCAGGACATAGTCACAGGGAAAGATGAGAAATTATGAGAAAAATGCCAAAAGCAATGGAAAACCAAAGCAAAATTGACAAATGGAATCTAATTAAATTAAAGAACTTCTGCACAGCAAAAGTAACTAAATAGAGTTAACAGACAACCTACAGAATGAGAGAAAATTTTAGCAATCTATCCATCTAAGAAAGGTCTAATATCCAGCATGTATATGGAACTTAAACAAATTTACAAGAAAAAAACAGTCCCATTAAAAGGTGGGAACAGAACATGAACAGACACTTTTCAAAAGAAGACATATGTGTGACCAGCAAACATATGGAAAAAAGCTCAGCATCACTAAATATTAGAGAAATGCAAATCAAAACCAAAATCAGATACCATCTCACACCACTTACAATGGCTATGATAAAAAGTCAAAAAACAACAGACATTAGCAAGGTTGTGGGGGAACAAGCAAACAAACAACTTTTACACTGTTGGTGGAAGTAGAAATTAGTTCAACCATTATGGAAGACAGTGTGGCAGTTCCTCAAAGACACAGAGGCAGAAGTATCATTTTACCAGCAATCCCAATACTGAGTATATACCCAAAGGAATATAAATTATTCTATTTTAAAGATACATGCACATATATGTTCATTGCAGCACTATTTACAATAGGAAAGACATAGAATCAACCTAAATCCCCATCAGTGATAGACTGGATGAAGAAAATTTTGTACATAAACAGGATGCAATACTATACAGCAATGAAAAGGACCAAGGTTATGTTTCTTGCAGAGACATGGATGCAGCTGGAAGCCATTATCCTCAACACACTAACACAGAAACAGAAAAACAAATGCCACGAGTTATCGCTTATAAGTGGGAGATGAATGATGAGAACAGATGGACACATAAGGAGTGTTTTCATACTGATACAAACATACTATTGGAGGTTGGGTAATTTATAAAGAAAGAAGGGTTGACTCACAGTTCTGCATGGCTGAGAGGTTTCAGGAAACCTCTCAGTTTCCTTCCAATCATGGTGGAAGGTGAAGGAGAAGCATGGCACTTCTGACCACGTTGCCAGGAAGGAGAAAGAGTGCATGGGAAATGCCAGACCCTTATCAAACAACTAGGTCTTGTGAGAACTCTCTGGCTATGATGAGGAGAGCATGGGGGAAAATGCCTCTATGACACAATTACCTCCCACTACATGTCTTCGTTAACATGTGGGGTTACAATTCAAGATGCGATGAGATTCAGCTAGGGACACACAGCCAAACCATATCATTCTGCCTCTTGCCTCTCCCATATCTCGGTGTGTGTTTGTTTTTAACATTTGAGAACCTATTATGCCTTCCCAACAGTTCCTCAGATTCTTAACTCATTCCAGCATTAACTGATATTTAATAAAAGTCCAAGTTTAAAGTATCATCAGAGATAAGGCGAGTCATTTTCCACTATGATCCTGTAAAATAAAAAACAAGTTAGTTACTTCCAAGATACAATGGAGCTATAGGCATTGGGTAAATGTTCCTGCTCCAAATGGGAGAAATTGGCCAAAAAGAGGAACAACAGGCCCTATTCAAGTCTGAAACCTGACTGGGTAGTCATTATAACTTAAAGCTCCAAAATCTCCTTTGACCTCATTTTTCACATTCAGGGCATGTTGATTCAAGGGACGAGCTCCCACAGCCTTGGGAAGCTCCACCCCTGTGGCTCTGCAGAGTAAAGCCCCATTGGCTGTTTTCAGGGGCTGGTGTTGAGTTCCTATGACTTTTTCAGGTTCTCAGGGCATGCTGTAGATGAATCTACCATTCTGAGATCTGGAGGACAGTGGCCCTCTTCTCACAGCTCCACTACTCAGTGCCCCAATGAGGAGTCTGTGTGGGGGATCCAACCCTATATTTTCCTTCTGCACTTCCCTAACAGAGGTTCTGTATGAGGGCTCTGACCCTGCAACAAATTTCTACCTGGACATCCAGTCATTTCCATACATCCTGTGACATCAAGGCAGAGGCTATGAAAGCTCAACTCTTGTCTTCTGAGCACCTGCAGGCCCAACATCACATGGAAGCCACCAAGGGTTGAGGCTTGCACCCTCTGAAGCAATGGCCTAAGCTGTACCATGGGCCTTTTTAGCCAAGGCTAGAGTTTGATTAGCTGGGATGCAGGGCAACAAGTCCTGAAGCTGCACAGAGAATTGGGGCCCTGGGTCCAGTCCACAAAGCCATTTTTCCTTCGTAGGCCTCCGGGCCTGTGATGGGAGGGGCTGCCATGAAGGTCTCTGACATGCCCTGGAGACATTTCCCCCACCATCTTGGCTAATAGCATTCAGCTCCTCATTTCTTATGTGAATCTCTGCAGCTAGCTTGAATTTCTCCCCAGAATATGGGTTTTTCTTTTCTACCACATGGTCAGCCTGCAAATTTTCCAATCCTTTATGCTCTGCTTCTTTTTAAATATAAGTTCCAATTTTAAACCATCTCTTTGTGAATGCATGCAACTGAACACTTTTAGAATAAGCCAGGTCACATCTTGCAAGCTTCGCTGCTTAGAAATGTCTTTCATCAGATAACTCAAATTAGCTCTCTCAAGTTTAAAGTTTCACAGATCTCTAGAGGGGGGGTAAAATGCTAAAGCGTAGAATGAGTGACCTTTTCTTTAGTTCCCAATAAGTTCCTCATCTTCTTCTGAGACCACCTCAGCCCGGACTTCATTGTCCCTATTACTAACAGCATTTTGGTTACAATCATTCAAGAAATTTCTAGGATGCTCCAAAATTTCAAACATTTTCCTGTCTTCTTCTAAGCCCTCCAAACTGTTCCAACCTCTTTTCATTACCAAGTTCCAAAGTCACTTCCACATATTCATGTTATCTTTATAGCTGTACCCCACACTTGGTACCAGTTCTCTGTATTAGCCTACTTTCATTCTACCTTAAAGATACTACCTGAGACTGGGTAATTTATAAAAAAGAAAGTTTTATTGACTCACAGTTTCAAATGGCTGGGAGGCCTCAGGAAATTTACAATCATGACAGAAGGCAAAGGGGAAGCAAGGCACATCTTACATGGCGGCGAGAGAGAGTATTTGAAGGGGAAATGTGAAACAGTAATCCAACAACTAGGTCTCATGAGAACGTCCTCACTATCATGAGAACAGCATGGGGAAAACTGCCCCTAGGATCTAATCACCTCCCACCAGGTCCTACTCTTGACAGGTGTGGATTACAATTTGAGATGAGATTTGGGTGGGGACACAGAGCCAAACTTTATGGGGCAAAACAACACACAATGTGGGACCTGTCAGAGATGGGGAGTTGGAGGAGGGAGAGCATCAGGAAGAATAGCTAATGGATACTGGGCTTAATGCCTAGGTGATGGAATGATCTGTGCAGCAAACCACTGTGGCACAGCTTTACCTATGTAACAAACCTGCACATCCTACACATGTATGCCTGAACTTAAAAGTTGAAAATACAAAAAAAAAAAAAAAATAGCTACTCTTGCTGTCTTTTGGTTTCATTTGCATAAAATATCTGTTTTTCATTCTTTCACTTTCATTCTTCGTGTGTCCTAAATGTAAAGTGAGTCTCTTAGGAACAGCATATATTTGAGCCCTCTTTTTTTATTTTAATTATCTTTTTTTATTTTAAAAAGGCTTTTTTAATAAAAAGTGTTGAAATTAAGTCCCTATTACAACAAAAAATAAACTTTGTATTATATTTCTATTTAGGTTTGAATTATATTCATGAAGTACTAAGAAAAATTGTGCTCACAAAATCAACTAAGTAAATAAATAAATATACAACTTAAATAAATACACATACCAAAAATATATAATGTTCAAAACAATGGGAATGCACAATGATTCCTCTGTCCTACAATTTTACAAAAATGATTTTGAGGTGGGAAGATTAAGCTGGCTTATCTAGGAGGTTTCTCACTGCAATCACATGTATCCTCATAAATGCAAAGCACAGGCAGAATTGGACACACATGCAAGAGAAGTTAATGTGAAGACAGAACATAGAGAGATTTGAAGATCCTGGCCTGGAAGATTAGCATGAAGCCAAAGAATGCCTATGGACACCAGAAACTGGAAAAAGCATGCAATGAATTTCTCTCATAAACCATCAGAAAGATGGCAGCCCCGCTGTGACTTGCTCTTAGAAAAATATATGTGATTGCAAAGATTTTACAATATAAGGTAACACTCATGGTTCCAGGTGGAAGTATGTAAGACATCTTTACTGGAGTCATTTTTTACCCTACCACACAGTTCATAATATGCAGGGTAGTGTCACCTTTCTTGCTGTTAGTGGTAATCCAAAATTTCACATATTAGTACAGATGTTTTGTCTTTCTGTCAGACAAAGAAACTATAAATATAATATAAATATATTTTTTTACATCACTGTCAATCATTCTGTATGCACTTTGAAAGTTTTGTAGACTGGCTTCTCTTTAAATGAGGGGATAGTGAAGAGTTATATAATGCAAATATAATATTAATGTCTCTTAATAGTTTTCTCTTTAATTTGCATGTGGTCACAAGGGAGATGGTATGAGCACAATACTCCCTATTATAGAAAGCATTCTACAAAATGATAAATTTATTTTAAAAATTATGAGAATGAATGCATCTTTATAAATATTATACTCTCTACTCTTTAATCTCCATGCCATACAAAACACAATAATGTTATGTTATATCTTACTCAAATCCATTCTTTTTTCAGTTGAATTTTTAATTCTCAGTGATTAATATTTATTCTCTTTGGCTGCTATATTTGATCTTTAAAATTGTATTTGAATACATTTCAGTTACTTTCGAAGTTAGTATTCAGAAGACCAAAAGCCAGTGAAAAAGTTTTTCTCATTGGTTGCACAATACCAAATCCAGTAACTCTTTAACTTTTCATTTCTGTAGGGTTCAATCTAGGATATAGATGGGAGGAAAAGGCTATTTCACTTTATTTGTCAATCTAAGTTAAGGCTTGTCTGTTGTTGAGTAAACTCTATGAACTATGTTCTAGGCTGAAACAACCCTAGAGTGCTGTTTCTTGATGCATGTTTAGCCATTGGAATGAGCAAAAATTCCCTGGGGTGTGCTAATGCAGAGTATTTATTTTTTATTTTCCTTATTTTTTTGTGGTTTATTTAGACCTAAATGTTTTGTGCTCACAAAAGACACAATTTTATGACATTTTAAAAGTCTGTATCTTTTAGGAATGTAAGACGGGAGTTAATACAATTTCCTAAACACGTTTGACATGGTGATCAATTGAGTAATAAATGTTTGAAGCAGGTTTAATATAGAAGTTCCCAAAAATAAAGAAACTCTTTTACGGCATAAGGCTGCACCTCTCACAATGGGTCATGATACTGACCTAGAGAAGACTGAAGAATATAAATTATTCCATGAATACTGCTTATCTTTCTTTGAAAAGAAAACTTGGAGCGATGTATCATCCTCACTTTCAAATATGGCAAAAAAAAAATTACTCCTAAGTATAGCATTATTGTGAAAGAAAGATTTATTTATTGAAGATCACAATAAAACTAGTGAATTCATATATAAGACCTAAAATTTCTAGAGTTCTATGATTAATAGTAATATATTTAAGTAAATAAGTGATAACTTGATAGAGAAAAGTCCGTAAGCTTTAGAGTGATATATTTTTTCAATTTATAATAATTTGATATTCCTTCACACTATTTAATCCATCTGCAAGTTTTTCACATCTCAGTTCATGGTAACTCAAGCCATACAGATGCTCAGGCTGATAAACACAGAATTATTCTTGATGTCCTTTCACAACACATTAAAATGCTGCCTGCAATCTATGCACAATCTGACCATGTTTCACCACCTCGCCTGATCAAAGTCAAACAAACGCTTCTGTTTTTACCCAGAGTCTTGATTTTTCTGTTTGCCTTTTTGTCCACTGTACATTAGTAGACTAATCCATTTAAATATCAGTTTGATAATTTCCATCCTCTGTTGAAATCTTATCGTGGATCCCCTTTCTCAATAAAAATGAAGTCCTTAAAATGACCAAAAATTATCTACTTATCTGGCTTCCTGAAAAACTCTGAGGTAATATATCCTACTGCTCTGCCAGTTGAACACAACCCTTAAGCCACGTAACTTCTATAGAGTTTCTCCAACATTTCGGAGAAGTGTCACCCTTATTCTAGTTGTACTCTGCCAGGAATGCAATTCTCCAAAATAAATGCTAAACCGTCTATCCCAGAGCTTTCAAATCTGCTTTGTTATTTTTTTAATACATTCACCAGGAAGGCTTATGCTGAACTGCCTGTTTATAGCTAAACCTGATTCCTGCTTCTATCTTCCAACTGGGAAGTAAATATTGAAATATGAATCAATATCTTATTATTTTTAAAGGCTGAATAATATGCCATGCAGTTACATATAATGTTTTTATCCATTCATCCGCTGATAGGCATTTGGTTTGTTTTCATCTTTTGGCTATTGTGAACATTGGTTTTGGAAGTTGTATACACATGTGTTTGCTTGAGTATGTGTATTCAATTTGGGGGGTTGTATATCTCAAAGTGGAATTGCTGGGTCGTATGTAATTATCTGTTTACTTTTTTTGAGAATAACTCCTTTTTGCTTTTCTTAATAGCTAAACAATTTTACATTCCCAACTATAATGTACAAAGTTTGTAATTTCTCTGCATTCTTGCCAACACTTGTTAAATTCTGGGCTTTTGTACGTTTATTTATGTTTTATTAATTACGATGATGCTAGCGGGTGTAGAGTGGTATCTAAATGCAGTTTTGATTTGCATTTCTTTAATGACTAATAACCATAAGCATCTTTTCAAATGTTTGGTGGTTACCTGTTGTGTTAGTCCATTTTCACACTACTATAAAGAAATACATGAGACTGAGTAATTTATAAAGGAAAAAGGTTTAATTGATTCACAGTTCCATCTGGCTGGGGAGGCTTCGGGAAACTTAGAATCATGGCAGAAGGCAAAGGGGAAGCAAGGACCTTCTTCCCATGGTGGCAAGAGAGAGAAGTACAAACAAGGGAAATGCCAGACACTTATAAAACCATCAGATCTCGTGAGAACTCACTCGCTATCATGAGAACAACATGGGGGAACCACTCCATGATCCGATTGTCTCCCAACAGAACCCCCCCTAGACACATGGGGATTATGGGGATTACAATTCAAAATGAGATTTTGGTGAGGACACACCCAAACCATATCACTTGTGTATCTTATTAGGAGAAATAGATATATTGTAGATATTAGACCTTTAAACATTTGAAATACTTTCACCTATTCTGTAGGTTATCTTTTCATTTTCTTGATAATGCCCTTCAATGCCCACAACTTTTTTATTTTTATTAGTTCTATTTCTCTCTCTCTCTCTTTCTTGCTCTCTCTCGCTCTCTCTCTCTTATCTTGTAGTTTTTGTCTCATATCTAAATATCTACTGCACCATCCAAGGTCCTGATTATTTACCCCTTGGTTTTGCTAAGGTTTTTGTTTGTTTGTTTGTTTGTTTTTACAGTTTTAGGTCTAACATTTATATTAATCTATTTTGAGTTTTTGTTTTTCCGTGTGTGTGTGTGTTTATGATATCAGGTAGTGGTCCAAAGTTATTCACTTTTTTTACTTGCAGATTTCTTTTTAGTTCCAGCACAATTTGCTAATGAGAATATTTCTTCTCCATTGAATGGTCTTGGCATCCTGTGGAAAACTGACCATAGATGCACTATTTTATTTCCAGGCTATTGCTTCTATTCGTTCATCTATCTATACTTATGCGAGTACCACACTGTTTTGATCACTGTAGGTTTGTAGCAAGTTTTGAAATAAGGAAGTATAAGTATTCCGAATTTGTCATTCATTTTCTAGGTTATTTTAGTTGTTTGGGGCCCTTGAATTCCATATGAATTTGAGGATTTTTTTTCCCATTTCTACCCAAAATAAGCTATTGGAATTTTGGTAGGAATTTATTGGTCTGTAGATTTTTATGGGTAGTATGACCTTTTTAACAATGCTAAGACTTTCACTTCATAGGCTGTCTCTTCATTTATTTAGATATTTAATTTCTTTCAGGCAAGTTTTGTAGGTTTTAGTGTGCAATTCTTTTACCTTCCTACATATATTTATCCATAGGTATTTTGTTCTTTTTATGCTACTGTTAATGGAATTGCTTTCTTAATTTCTTTTTTGGATTTTTCATTGCAGGTATATAGAAACACTGCTGATTTTTGTGTATTGATCTTATACCATGCCACATTGCTGATGCTGAATTTGTTTATTATCTCTAGTGGCTCTCGTATGTTAATTCGAATTTTCTATATAGAGAAATGTGCCATCTGTGAACAGAATAGTTTTTTATCTTCCTCTTCAGTTTGTAGGACTTTGATTTATTTTTCTTTTGAAAATGCTGTGGCTAGAAATTACAGTACAATGTTAAATAGCAGAGTTGTAAGGCAACATCCCTGTGTTGTTTCAAATAACTTTTTCTTTGTTTTAAGAAACACGGTTTGCTCACTCTGTCACTCAGGCTGGAGTGCAGTGGCACAATTATAGTTTACTGTAGCCTCAAACTCCTGGGCTCAAGCAATACTCCCGTTTAAGCCTCCTGGGTAACTGAGACTACAAGCATGCAACATCATGCCTGAATAATATTTTAAAATACTTTTTGTAGACACATGGTCTCACCATGTTGCCCAGGATGGTTTTAAACTCCTGGACTCAAGTGATGCCCCCACCTTGGCCCTAGCACTGGGATTACAGGCATGAGCCATTGTGCTAGGCCTTCAAATAACTTATTATTTAATAAATATTTTATTAATATTTCTTCAATTAATTTATATTTATTTTAATTTATTAAGGATTATATGTGTGACAAAATATACTATAATTTTATGTTATGTACTTATTTTTAATCTGAATTATGTTTTAGTTGAAGTGGACCATACTTGAAGTGCTATTCTAGAATCCTCTAATATCATGCTATTTGTATTGTTGGTTTTTCACTCAGGCAACACATTCTCAGTCAAAAATGAAAACATCGTAAGAATCGCCCTATTATTTCTTAAATATTGAATTTGAGTTAAAGATCTTTCTACAAAGAAACAGAGACAGACAGAGCCAATTGTAGAATCCACTGAACACTGAAAAAAAACTGTGATGAAATTCTATGCCACCTCCTCCAGAAAACAGAATAGATTGAAATGCCTCTCAAATTACTGTGTATATCAGTATTATGATAGTACCAAAAGCAGGCAAATGTATTACAAGACAAGCAAACTAATATATAATATTCCCCAGAAAATGTATGAACAGATTTTTAACAAAATTTAGGAAATCAATTACAACAATATATAAAACATGAGGTTTATGCCAGAAATGCAAGTTGGTTTAGCATTTAAAGATAAGTCAATTTAATACAATATATTAATAGATCAGAAGTGAAAAAACATTAAATTTTCTCAATAGAGGCAGGAAAACCATTTGAAAATACCAACATACATTCTGGGTAATAACTGTCACCAAATTAGAAACAGTTGGGAATTCCCTCATATTGATTAATGCCATTCTGAGAAACTTAATAGTGACATAATTTTTAATGGTGCAGCTATTAATGCATCTCCTTCCACCCATCTAAGGGTAGGGAAAAAAAACAAGGCTGACTCTCTGACCACTTCTCCTTAATATTATCTAGTTTGTTTGTTTGTTTTGCTTTTTTCAAATTTTATTTTAGGTTTAGGGAGTAAATGTACAGGTTTGTTACATGGGTAGATTGCATGTTGCTAGGATTTGATATGCAAATCATTGTGTCACCCAGGTAATGAGTATAGTATTCAATAAATAGTTGTTTTAACTCCCACCCTCCTCTCAACCTCCCCACTCAAGTAGGCCCTAGTTTCTATTGTTTCCCTCTTTATGTCCATGTGTACTCAACACTTAGCTCCTGTTTATAAGTGAGAGCATGTAGTATTTGATTTTCTGTCTCTGTGTTAATTCACTTAGGATAATAGCCTCCAGAGCCATCCATGTTGCTGCAAATTACATGATTTTATTTTATTTTTAATGGCTGAGTAGTATACCATGATGTATATTTACTACACTTCCTTTATCCAGTCCATCTTTGATGGGCATCTATATTGACTCCATGACTGCGCTACTGTGAGGAGTGCTGCAATGAATATAATGAATGCATATGTCTTTTGGTTAGAATGATTTATATTCCTTTGGATATATACCCAGTAATGGGATTTCTGAGTCAAATGGTATTTCCATTTTAAGTTCTTTGACAAATCTACAAATTTACATTCATATCAGAAGTGTATAAGCATTCCCTTTTATCCATAACCTCACTAACATATAATTTGTTTTGTTTCTTTACTTTTTAATAATAGCCATTATAACTGGTATGACATGGTATCTCATTGTGGTTTTTATGTATGCCTCTCTAATTATTAATGGTCTTGAGCATTTTTTTAATATGCTTGTTGGCCATGTGTATGTATTTTTTTGAGAAGTGTCTGTTCATATCCTTGCTCTTTTTTCAACAGGTTCATTTAATTTTTGCTTGCTAATTTGTTCATGTTTCTTATAGATTCTGGATATTAGACTTCTTTAAGATGTATCATTTGCAAATATTTTCTCCTTTTTTTCTGTGCTTGTTTTTCTCTTTCTTTCTCTTTTTCTTCCTCTCTCTCTCTTTTTCCCTTTCTTTTGAGGCAGAGTCTTGCTCTGTCACCTGGACTGGAGTGCAGCGCCACCACGCCCAGCTAATTTTTTTGTATTTTTAGTAGAGATGGGGTTTCACCATGTTGGTCAGGCTGATCTCGAACTCCTGACCTCAAGTGATCCACCCACCTCAGCCTCCCAAAATTCTAGGATTACATGCATCATTTTCTTTGATATTTTCTTTTTCTGTGCAGAAGCTCTTTGGTTTAATCGGGTCCCACTTGTCTATTTTTGTTTTTGTTGCAACTGTTTTTGGGGACTTCATTGTAAAATCTTTGTCAATACTTATGTTCAGAATGGTATTTCCTAGGTTTTCCTCTAGTGTTTTAACAGATTTAGGTCTTACATTTAAGTCATTATTCCATTTTAATTTTTGTAAAAGGTGAAAGGAAGGGATCTAGTTAAAATCTTCTGCATGTAACTAGCTTATTTTTTTTCTCAGCACCATTTGTTGAACAGAGAGTCCTCTTTTCAATGTCGTCATTGTTGACTTCATAAAAAATCAGATGGTTGTAGGTTTGTAGATTAATTTCTGGGTTCTCAAATCTGTTCCATTGGTCTATGTGTCTGTTTCTGTATCAGTACCGAAACATAGGACTGGGATTGCTTTGGCTATTTGGGCTCTTTTTTGATTCCCTCAGAATTTGAGAATATATACATTTTTTTCTAATTCTGTGAAAAATGACTTTGACAGTTTGGTAGGAATCAAATCAGTAAATTTCTTTGGGCAGTATGGCCATTTTAACATTATTGATTCTTCCTATCCATGAGCATGGAACGTATTTCCAATTGTTTGTATTATTTCTGATTTATTTCAGCAGTGTTTTGTAATTCTCACTGTAGAGATCTTTCAAATCACTGTTTATTTTTTATTCCCATATATTTAGTTTGTATAAAAGTAATTGCACTTTTGGAACATGAATTTTAAATCATTATATCTAGGCTCAAGCATGTCTTTATTAATCAAAATAGGAAACATATACAAATATTAAAATGGAATAATGACTTAAATGTAATACCTAATTATGTTAAAACTCTAAAGGAAAACCTAGGAAATACCATTCTGGACATAGGCCTTGACAAATATTTCACAATGAAGTCCCTGAAAACAATTGCTGCAAAAATGAAAATAGACAAGTGGACCCAATTAAACCAAAAAGCTTCTGCACAGAAAAAGGAAATATAAGCAGAGTACACAGAAAGCACAGAGGATCGGAGAAAATATTGGCAAACGATACATCTGAAAGAAGTCATATATCCAGAATCTATAAGAAACTTGAACAAACTGCAATGCCTGTGGTCAGCATTGGTCAACAGAAAAGGCGCAATTCTACTCCAGGACAATGCCTGACTGCACATCACACAACCAACACTACGAAAGTTGAAGGAATTTGGCCACAAAATTTGCCTCATTCATCACATTCACTGGACCTCTTGCCAACTGACTACTACTTCTTCAACAATCTCGACAGCGTTCTGCAGGGATTTGCTTCCACAACCAGCAGGAAGCAAAAAATGCTTTTGAAGAGTTCATCTAACCCTGAAGCATGGATTTTTATGCTACAAGAATAAACAAACTTATTTTTCACTGGCAAAAATGTGTTGATTGTAATGGTCCCTCAGCTCAGCTCATGAGACACCCACTTACTGGGCTTTTTCAACTTTTCAATTTTCTTCAAATCTGAATGACCATACAATGGTCAACATTGACCATTGAGTTCTTCGGCATCTTCTCTTGTAGTTGTAAAAGTATCAGCTTCGATGATTGCTCTCAATTTGTCACTGTCAACTTCTGGTGGCTGGCCACTGAGCTCCACATCTTCAAGGCTCTCAACTCCTTTGCAAAACTTCTTGAACCGCCACTGCACTGTATGTTCGTGAGCAGTTCCTGGGCTAAATTATGTGGTGATGTTGCGACTTGTCTCCACTGCTTTACAGTCCATTTTGAATTTGAATTAAAATATCACTCAAATTTGCTTTTTGTCTAATATCATTTCCATAGTCTAAAATAGACATACACTAAACAGCAAGTGAAAAAAGAAAAACCCACCAAGTGGGAAATACCCATTAAAATGATGTATAACATAACCAAATTTATTTAAGAATGTATTCAAATATCAAACGGCAAATTCCAACAATGCAAAACCTACAATTACTTTTGCACTCACTTAGTATTTAATTCTTCTTGTGGCTATTGCAAATGGGATTGTGTTCTTGGTTTGGCTCTCAGCTTGCATGTAATTGGTGTATAGAAATATTACTGATTTTTTTACATTGATTTTGTGTCCTAAAACTTTATTGAAATTATTTCTGTTGTAGAAACCTTAAGACAGAAGCTATGGGTTTATCAAAATATAGAATAATATAGACTGTAGTGAGAGACATTTTTACTTCTCTTCCTATTTGGATGCCATTTATTTATTTTTATTGCCTTGTCGCATTGACTAGGACTTCTAGTACTATGTGGAAGAGCAGTGGTGAGAATAGACATTATTATCTTGTTATGGTTCTGAAGGGAAATGCTTACAACTTTTACCCATTCAGTATGATGTTGGCTATGGGTATGTCATAGATGGCTCTTACTATTTTAAGGTGTGTATTTTGATGCCTAGTTTGCTGACAGTTTTTAACATAAAGAGATGTTCAGTTTTATTGAAAGCCTTTTGTGTGTCTATTGAGATGATCATGTGGTCTTTTTTTTTAGTTCCATTTATGTGATGAATCACATTTTTTGAGTGGCATAGGATGAACCAAACTTGCATCACAGGAATAAAGCCCACTAGATTGTCATGGATTAGCTTTTTGATGTGCTGTTGGATTCACTTTGATAGAATTTTATTGAGGATATTTTTCATCTTTGTTCATCAGAAATATTGGCCTGAAGTTTTATTAACTGATTGATTGACTGATTGTCTCTTCTAGGATTTGGTATCAAAATGATGCTGGCCTCATAAAACAAGATAGGGAGAAGTCCCTCCATCCTCCTAAATTTTTTGCAGTAATTTCAGTAGGATTAGTCCTAGCTCTTCTGTCTATGTCTGGTATAATTGAGCTGTTAATCTGTCTGGTCCTGGGCTTCATTTGGTTGGTATTTTTTTATTTTTTACTACTGATTCAATTTTGTAGCTCATTATTTGTCTGTTCATGGTTTCAATTTCTTCCTAGTACAATTTTGGGAGGTTGTATGTTTTCAGAAATTTATCCATTTCTTGTAGGTTTTCTAGTTTGTGTGAATAGAGGTGTTTGTAATAATCTCCAAGTGTTTTATTGTATTTCTATTGTTATTTCTAATTTTGTTTGTTTGGATGATCTCTCTTTTTTCTTTATTAATCTATCTAGCAGTCTATCAATGTTCTTTCTTCTTTCAGATAACTATCTTTAAGTTTTCTTTATCTTTTGTATAGTTTTTTTCATGTCTCAATTTCATGTAGTTCAGCTCTGATTTTATGGTTATTTCTTTTCTTCTGCTAGCTTTGAGATTGGTTTGCTCGTTTTTCTAATTCTTCTCAGTATGATGTTAGGTTGTTAATTTGATATCTGTCCAACTTCTCGATGTAGGCATTTAATGCTTTAAACTTTCCTCTTAACTTTGCTGTAGCTGTGTCCCAGAGATTCTGGAATGTTATGTCTTTGTTTTCATTAGTTTCAAAGTATTTTTTTTATTTCTGCCTTAGTTTCATATTTTAACCAAACATCATTCAGAAGCAAGTTGTTTAATTTTTATGTAATTATATGCTTTTGAGACATCTTCTTGGTGTTGTGCTGTGGTCCTAGAGTTTTATTTTTATTGTGCTGTGGTCCTAGAGTGTGTTTGCCTTTTTTTAAAAATAATTTTTGTGAATTGTTTTATGGATGAGTGTGTGCTCAATCTTAAAATTATGTGCTTTGTGAAGATGAGAAGAATATATATTCTATGGTCGTTGTATGGAATATTTTGTTGATGTCTGTCAGTCCCATTTGGTCAAGCATCAAGTTTCAATCCTGAATATCTTTGTTAGTTTTCTGACTCAATGTGTCTAACATTGACAATGGGATGTAGAAGTCTCCTATTATTATTTTGTGGGTAAATATCTTTGTAGATATCTGAGAACTTATTTTAGGAATCTGGGTGCTCAATGTTGGGTGCATACATATTTAGAATAGTTAAATCTTGTTGAATTGAACCTGTTTTCATTATGTAATGCCCTTTATCTTCTTTGGCCATTGGTGGTTTAATGTTTATTTCATCTGAAGTAAGAATAGCAATCTCTGCTCTTTTTTGTTTTCCATTTGCTTGAGAGATCCTTCTCCATTCCTGCAGTTTGAACCTATGGGTGTAATTGCATGTGAGATTGGTCTCTTACGGCAGACAGTTCAGTCTTGTTTCTTCATCCAGCCTTTCACTTTATGTCTTTTAAGTAGGATGCTTAGCCCAGTGAAAAGTCAATAAATAATATGTGAGGATTTGATCCTGTTATTATGTTGTGAACTGGTTATTATGTGGACTTGATTGTATAGTTGCTTCATAATGTCAATGAGGTATGTACTTAAGTGTGTTTTTGTGGTGGCAGATATTAATCTTTTGTTTCTATGTTTAGCACTCCCGTAAGGACCTCTTGTAAGGCAGGTCTGGTGGTAATAAATTCTCTTCATATTTGCTTGTCTCAAAAGGATTTTATTTTTCCTTTATTTATGAAAGTTACTTTGACTGGATATGAAATTCTTGGTTGTAATTTCTTTTCTTTTAGGATACTAAATATAGGCCCCCAATCTCTTCTGACTCGTAGAGTTTCTGCTAAAGGGTCTGCTGTTAACCTAATGTAGCTCCCTTTGTAATTTACCTGCCCCTTCTCTCTAGCTCCTTTAAGGTTTCTTCTTTTGCATTGAACTTGGAGAATCTGATGACTATGTGTCTTGGGAATGGTCACCTTGTGTAGTATCTCACAGAGGTTCTCTGAATTTCCTGAATTTACCTGTCAACCTCTCTAGTGAGGTTGGGGAAATTTTCATAGATAATATCCTCAAATATGTTTTCCAGGTTGCTTGCTCTCTCCCCATTTTTTTTCCAGGAATGCCAATGAGTCATAGGTATGGTTTCTTTACATGATCTTTTATTTTTCAGAGGTTTTGTTCATTTTTTTAAATTCTTCTTTCTTTAATTTTGTTTGTCTGAATTGATTTGAAGGAATAGTCTTGAGCTCTGTGATTTTCTTAGCTTGCTTTATTCTGTTATTATTGCTTCCGATTGTATTATGAAATTCATGTTTTTTTTTTTTTTATTTCCAGATGTTCAACTTAGTTCTTTCTGGGTATGTCATCATTCAACCCTTGGATTCTTTTGCTGTTTTCCTTGAATTTGATTTCCACCTTCTTCTATATCTCATTGAGCTTCCTTGCTGTCCAGGTTCTGAATTCTGTATCATTATATCAGCTATTTTTATCTGATTGTTAACCATTGCTGGGAATCTAGTGTTATTGTTTGGAGGTAAAAGAAGACACTCTGGCTTTTAGAATTGTGAGTAATCTTGCACTGTTTTTTGTTTGTTTGTTTGTTTTCTCATCTGTGTGGGTGATGGTCCCTTATTCTCTGAAGTTGCTGTACTTTGGATAGGGCTTTTTTGCTTTTATATTCTTTGATGCCCTTGAGGTTCTGACTCTGGTGTAAGTTGGATTTAGTCAATTGACTTCATTTCTGGATGTCTTCAAAGACTGAGCTCAATACTCCTGGGCTGTGTGCTCTAATCCTGCAGTCCTGAAATCAGGCCCATGACTCTTTTTTCTGGCCCCTTGAGGTCAAGGAGATGCTATTTTGGAGGGGCTGAGGTGCTCCCAGTCCACTAGAAACAACACTGATGGATGCTGCCAGCAAAAGCAGCCTGATGAAGTAGTGAACAGGCAGTGGGTGTGTGTGCATCAGTGGAGGCCCAGTGCAGCCATAGGTGATTGTACACTGGCATGGCAGCAGTGAGGGTCCCAGGAGCAACTGCACACTAATGGGGGTTGTGGGGGAGCCAAGGGCATGTGCACTGTAATGGGGTGGTATTGGGTTTTTGCATGCCTGCATGCCAGCCAGATGGCTGAGGAAAACTGAAGACAAGTGTATGCTGGTGGGGTAAGCTATGGAAAGTACTCACCAGTGGGAGTCCGTCTGTGAAACTGACTTGAGAGGAAGGCAGGGGCTGTCAACAAAAGACTTAAGGCACTGATCAGTGTCAAGTGCTTTAATAGGGCAGCTGAGGCTACGCTGTAACCTGGTGTGGCCAGGCAGAGACCTTGGGAGAGGCCAGCATATGGAGAACATTTAGACTAGACTGGCCCTGTCCTGAGGGCAAGATAGCCATGCTCTCTCTAGGTCTGGCAAAGTCTAACACCACTTGAAGGAATATGGAGAGCCTTAGTGAATGGGTACTGATGACTGTGCTCCACTGCAGTCATCCCCATGCCAAACCATCTGGGCTCCACGGCTCCACACAGAATACAGTTCTGTCTCTGCCAACTCTCTGGAAAGTTCTCCCTATCAACTCAGATATCTGTGGTGGTATTGGGCATCTCTCACTTCTAGGATTCCAGAGTTCTGTTGACAGTGGGCTGCTCCATACCTATATCACTCACCCCTTCGCTAGGAGTCACTTGAGGCCAGAAACTAATCCTGGTTCTTGGCAACCCCATCCAGAGCTCTTAGTTTCTTTTCTCTTCAGTCCCAGGGTCTGCATCTTTCCTCTATCAACTCTCAATGTCTTCTTTCCAAACATCAGCTTACAGTGTTCCAGTCCACTTGATACTCTGGTCTCTGTCAATGGGAGGAGTTCTTCCTGGCTGTGTCTAGTCAGCCATCTTGACATTTTCTCTACTCGATATTGTACAAGAGGTTCTTGATATTGTAATGTCATAAATAAATAGCATCTATATTGAAAATAAAGAAATAAAAAACGTCTTTATTCATGGTTGATATAATCATTGATGAAAAAAATTCTATGGAATTGACAAAAAGATTACTAATGTATTACTAAATGAGTTCAATAAGATTACAGGATAAAAACTACTATATAATAAACTATTACCATGAAAAATCAATTATGTTTCTATATAGTAGCACTAAGCAATCGAAAATTAATTTTTGATAACATGAGTAAATTAAGAGGGCCCGGGCACGGTGGCTGGCTGACGCCTGTAATCCCAGCACTTTGGGAGGCCGAGATGGCTAACACGGTGAAACCCTCGTCTCTACTAAAAATGCAAAAAAAATTAGCCGGGCGTGGTGGCACACGCCTGTAGTCCCAGCTACTCGCTGAGGACTGAGGCTGAGGCAGGACAATCACTTGAACCCAGGAGGCGAAGGTTGCAGTGAGTCGAGATCGCACCACTGCACTCCAGCCTGGGCGACAGAGAGAGACTCCATCGCAAAAAAAAAAAAAAAAAGACTAACCAAACCAAGAGTTGGCAAGGATGTGGAGCAACTCGGACTCTCTTTACACTGGTGGTGGAAACATAGTATGGTACAACTAATTTAGGAAATAGTTGTTAGTTTTGTTTGTCAGTGTGCACTTAGAATATGAACCAGGAACTCCAAGAGAAATAAAACGTGAGTCCATGCAAATACTTATATACAAATTACCATTCCCCACTTTCTTTTTAACAGCTTAACATTGGAAACAATACAAATATCCATTAACAAGTGAAGGGATAAAAAAAATGTAGTGTCAATACTACTCAGGACTAAAATGTAAGGGCTATTTAGAAAAATGTAAATGAATTTCAAAATAATTATGCTGAGTTAAAGAAGTCAGGTAAAAAAGAGAGTATACTGTATACGATTTAATGCATTTCTAGAAAATGCACAAATTCATTGCGATAAAGAATAGGTCTGTGCTTACCTAGTTGAGGAAATGAGAAGAGGTGAGAGTGGTGGATTACAAGGGATACATGGAAAATTTTTAAAGTGATGATTATGTTTATTACCTTGATGTGGTCCTGATTTTATAGATGTATACATATGTCAAAATTATCCAATAATACATTTTAAATATAGGTAGTTTCGTGTGTCTCAATAATAATTTAATACAATATATATACGTTAAAAATAAGGGATAAGCAAAGACTTTGCTTTCAATATTGTATGTACTTACGTGTGTGTGTGTTTGTGTACTGTACTATTAATGTGTTTCAGGAATTGAAAGAATATCATTAAGTTATATTCAGAGTAGCTGTTACATTTTTGTCCTCTGCAAACTTCGTTATATGCTTAATATGGTAGAAAGCAACTCTTAAGAGTTTGTCTTTTTTATTTTCTTTTCCTCAAATCAACTTAATGCAAGTATTTCTGTAGTGGGAATAGCATAAATGAACACAATTACTCATAAGACAAATATGAATTATGCTTCCTCATACTAGTGATTCCATTGAAATGATAATTCATTTTAATTCTAGAGCTATACCCTTAATATTAGTCATCACTAACATAACTTGTGTCCTAAATTCAAAGTTATTTTATTAAAATTTATGAAATGTTATTAGCTTTAGCTATGAATTATTTGCCAGAGATATAGCATTATAATAATGCTAATAAATTAAATTATTATTTGCTTAAAGTTTTATTCTTTAAAACTTGACTGCTTAATTATATCTTTATTATAAAAAGACCACACATTTGTGAAAGCAAACTTGCAGAGTAAGATTTTTAATGGTTATTGAATCTGCTCTTGTTTGGAATGCATGTTTGATGGTTGGAGCTTATATATATATATATATATATATATATATATATACACACATGTGTGTGTGTATATATATATATATATACACACACACATATATAGCATCATTTGTGATGCATCCAAATATTAAAGACACATTTAAAATCTCCATTTATTTCCAAAGATACCAGAAAAGTGCAGAGCTAAATTTGCAACCCTATTTTATGATGCTGTAATGTCTGCCCTCCTAATATTTTCTGTCTTATGTATACTTCCTCTGCACCCATTATGTATTTGCATTGTTCAATTTCATTACCTATATTTAAATAATTTTGTAAATTATCTCTATTCTGATGTAATATGGGAGTTTATATATAAAAGAAGAAACATAAAATGTTTAGTACAAAAAAATGCAAAAATAAATGAAGTATTTACTGAGTTATCTGGAAAGATTTCTTAGATGTTTTGAAGGTATATTTGATAGTTAATGATGATGCTTAGGCTATCTGCTTTCACTAAAAAATCAATTGCTTTTGTTACCTAGACACATGTATATCACAAAGATTATTATAAGTATATTAGTTTTGATTAGGCTTATTTTGGCTTACATGTATCTCAGAGTGATTCAAATGAGCAGATGATTATTCTGATATCACAGCACAGTGGTTGGCAAAAAAGAATCTGCAGTGCTGAACATGTGTGCTGTGAAGATGGACGTACTGGGCCAAACCAGAGAGTGCAAAAGGAGAGGAGGAGAACATCTTTGTGAGGATGCCCTGATGAGGAAGTGGCAGTACTGGACAGGTTTGAAATTTTATTGTGTCTTCATCAGATCATCTACTTTTAAATGAAAAGTCCCGATTGTGGTACAGAATATCAATAGACATGGTTGGGGAGGCAGATAAAAGACGTACAAGAGGCAGCAAATGAGGGCCTTTCATTAGCAAAACTTCAGTCTGGGAATCAGAACTTAAAACATAGCAAGATGTGTTGATTTCTTAAAATGTTTTAGTCATAAAATCTTGCTGAGCTTCAGATGACAAACCCATTATTCATTTTTGTGTGATTTTTTTGTTGATGTTTTCTGTTTTACTTTGTTTCAGCAATGATATTTTGCCATTTGATACAATACAGAAAATCCAAACACTTCAAATTTACAACAAATAAATATGTTGTTTTTAGAATACCGTCTTATTGCCTTTAATACAAAATTGCATGACTAAAGTGAAAACATCTACTAAATATTTCAGTCCTCTCTGAAGCATGGTCTAAAATATCAGAAGTAAATATTAATTTCATCAGTATGTAGATTGTCAACAGTTTCTATTTGAAAATGTAATTGCAGAGATCATTGGGATTCTTGTCTACTTGTTTCCCGTCTGGCTTTTGCTGCTGACATATCATGGTATCTATGCAATAGCTTCCAGACAAATCATGAATGAAGTAATATGCTTTCATCTTCCTGTGGGAGGAATAAGCTCATGAACGAAAGATAATGATTTGAAAGGATAAAATAAAAAGTATGTGACAAATCAAAATTATTAAAATGTTATATTTTCCCTTCAAATGTATTTAGCTGAAGTTTCATCGTACTCCAAACTATGAGGGACAGTACTCTGTATAATTTTATAAGGCCAATCCTTGCATTCTTCAGTCTCAATAGATAAGAAGCTATTGAAAGAGGTGGAGATGAATAGAAAGGGAGAAGGTAACATCAGCACACACTTTCTGTAGACAAAAGAGATCTGAAATATTGGTTAATTTGTGCTCTTTCTAAAATTTTTAAATTATGTGCTCAGTTAAATTGTCTAATGATTCTTATTTGTCATAGATATTAGGGATTATTTACTTTGCAGGTTGTTTTACTTATTTCATAAAAGCAAAAGTAATAAGCTGTTGCTTTTTTATAAATAGTGGATAGATATCAATACAGTACAAATCAGTGCATATTTTTAGCCTAAACCTTGTAGAGAGCACAGATATATATATATGTGTGTATATATATACACATTGATATATATTTATATTTACATTTATATCTTTATATTTACACATTATATGTCTGTAACAATATATAGTATATAATATATAATATATAAATGTAAATATAAACATATATGCACATATATTTATACATAAATATATACATTATATATAAATATATGTATATTTATACATATATACATTATATATAAATATATGTATATTTATACATATATGTATAAATGTGTGTATATATACATTTTTAAAAGCAAGAACTTATACCACGATAATAAACTGCTGCCCTAAAATAAAGGATTTTTTTAATCCATTATACTAGAACCTTGCATATAGAATCCCCCTCCATACCTCTACGATGTAGTAATGTGCAAGGCTACTACCATGAAGTCATAGCATATTTTTACTGCTGCTTCCACCACTGAAATGTCATTCCTAAAGTTCATTCCTAAAGGGGATACCATCATAGTCTTGAGATCATTTTTTAAAATCAGTGATTATGTGTTCAGTATTATCAGTATGTAAACACTAGACAGAATACACATGACTACTAAGGCCTACCTAAGGCCTACTCCCTCAGATATTCTTGGATCAAGATATTACATGTTCACATTGAAAAACAAGGTCTTTAGATCATTTAAAATTACTACGAAACCCCTAGAGTTGGTAATACACACAGGAAGGGAAATAAGATCTGAAGGTTCAATAAGGGATGGAGATTGGATAGCTGATAAAGCAGAACAGGTACCTAATGAGAGTGATGCTTGTCTACTTGCTTCCTGTCTGGGTTTTGCTGCTGACATTTCATGATATGTATGCAATAGCTTCCAGACAATTCGTGAATGAAGTAATAAGTTTTCTTCTTCCTGTGGGAATGCATGAAAATAAAATAATATGGAAATAAAAGAAAAAATATCAAATAAAAATGAAAGTACTATGGCATAAAGTATCTGGATTATGAGATCAGAGGTAAATCTAATGAAAAAAAATCACACAGAATTTAAATCTTAAGTTGGGCAAAGCATTTTAGACCAAAGCTTCGTGAGGTTAAGACTCAGATCTGCTTTCAACTCTAACTACCACAATGTTCCATATATCAGATGCTCAATAACTATTTCCTGGATGAACTCATGCTAACTATTAAAGCCTGTCTAAATTCACCCAGAGGTGGAGAAAGCACTGGTTACACTTGCTTCATGGTTCCAGGTACATGGCAGAGCCCGTCTGCTGTAGCAGATGCCTGGGGGTTGATTGGACAACAAACGTGTGTGAGGAAAAAGGCATTTCTTTCTGAGAAGGCTGCCAAGAAAGAGGACCAAACAACTGTGCCAGGACTGCTCTTAACCTCCATCAACACCCTCACCATCATATTGATCTACCTAATTTAACCAAAAAGCTTCTGCAAATGTGTGCAGAGATGATTGGACTACGTTTTACAGTTTAAAATAAACAGCCCCATAACATTTTTGATGAGTTAATTTGCATTATGTCCTTTATGCAAACACTATCTGTTTGCTATGCCTTCCTTGAAACACACTAACACATCGATAGTTTCTGGAAATATTTCAGTATGAAATATTTCTGCAGTAACCCTTAAATTTTCATGTTGTTAATGTGAGTAAGCTATACATTCTCCTAAGTTTAAATTTATTTATTTTAGCTATGATTACAAAGATATAGACATAGGGATTAGAGAATAAAAATTTAATGAATTATTTCCTATTTCACTTTTCCCATCTCTGACTTACCTTTGGTTACAGGATTCTAGAAAAGAAATTGAAACAACTGTAGTAACTTTAGCCTTATTTTCCTTGAAAGAGGAGGTTAACAACATGAAACTTAGACTTTGGTGGTAGAGAAACTTGATTTTTAATGAAAGAAACAAAAACAATGTATATGCAAGGATAAGTGAACTATCTTTCCCTTAAGATATTACCAATTTTACATTATGAGTTAACAAATTTTGTGGCAACCTAATTTGTTTTTCCATAGACTATAAGTTTCTAATATAAAATGGTTAATTTTCCTATGAAGTAGAAAATTCTATACAATAAGATTAGATCTGTATTTAAACTCATGCTTAAACAGGTTAAATATGCACTGGTTTTTATACACCTATGGAAGAACACAGTATACCACCTAAGGAGATTATTCTCATGCACAAGTCAAGATGAAATCAAAAATTATAAATGATCTCTTTGAGTTCACTGTTTTCTTCCCTTTATGCATTCCACATAGACAATTTTTTAATAAAACCTTTCTAAAATACTGCATTTTTACCTTGTTAGGAGACAGGAAAAAAGTAACAATATAATTTACATTTTTCATGACAGTGTATTTTTAAATTCTCTTATAGGCACTGACCCTCTATTCCATATTAACCTTATTTCTATTACTTCTTTTCTGTGCATTATCTAATGCTAATATAATAGAAACAAACATAGAGTAATTCTGACTAATCTTGTATTGTCTTTAGAGTACTAATGCATGGAATACTTTCCAGATGGAAGCCTTAGTAAGATTTTACTTACTTTTAAAATTCCAGCTAAAATAGACATTTTCTATTTGATAATGACATAATATGATTATTTTCCAAGTATCAGCTCAAGTTTCATTACAGTAATTTTCCAGGACATTCGTATTTTGTGAACATCAGATTTTTTTTTTTTCCTGAGAACAGGACCATAAGGGAAAAAATGAGGACATGGCTTCTTTAGCTATCTATATTCACTGTGGATGACTGTAAAGTGAACTGGGTGAGCTGGATTAGCTAAGTGAAACAGCCCTATGGCGATTGCTCTAGAGGAGGAAGATGTAAAGGGGCATTGTGGAGAATGGATCAGAAGCACAAGACTTCTAGCCTTATCAAATCTTCTGTGACAAAATCATGGCTCTGAAGCAGGTGGGGCACTCTTAAAATATTAATTCTTAAATTATTGTCCCTAAATCCTTAGAGAATTATCAGGCCCTTTTAGGGGTTCAAGGAAATAATAATTCTAAGATATTATCTGCCTTTTTATTGTGTCAGTAAGTGCACTGATTGTGAAAAGCAATGGGGGATAAAACCGCCAGTGACTTATAGCAAGACAGTGTCCCCATATTTTATTACTAATTACTGTATTATTCATTGCCATGCACCGCCATATAATCCAATATCAGTTTAACTTAAGAATATATTTAAATAACAAAGAATAGTATTTATAAACAAAAACTTGATCCTTAAGTCACATACATCTATTTTTAACATTCTGCTTGACAAAAGGAGATGTACACTTAAAGCAAGTCAGTCCTTACCAAAATATGATGGTTGTCTCAAGGAATATCAGTGGTTTGTTTTGAGTAGCCAGAAAAACTAACCATTTATTTCATAGATTGGAACTTTTACTAACGACAATGACTTACAGACAAATTATACTACTTCGTGTCTGGGTATTTGGAAGATGTTTCCTCAAAAAATGAACAAAATAAGCCTATCACAGAAGACAGTTGACAATATATGTGGAAAATAATAAACTTTTAGAAAAGAAGAATTAGAATTTTAGAGGTTTGTTTCCATCACTGTGAACTTGATGGTCTGTGACTACATAAAGGAATATTCCAATTAAATTAATAATTATATTAAACAATGTTAATTTTTGATATTGTAAAATGAAATTCATCTACATTTGGAAGATGTTCATAAATCAATGAACTCATGTTTTCCAAATGACAAATGCATGATGTTATAAAATTATCTGTGAATAAAAGATCCATTCAAGGTTCTTCTTAGGTCAATTGATTCTAATGTAACAGAATATTAAATTATTTTGATTTTTTCAGATTCCATTTTGAAACTAACCTTTAAATAACTTTTATCTGTTCTTGAAGAACACTACCAACAATTAGCTGAGAAGATCATTAAAGTTCCCCTCTTTTTTTTCCATCTACATATCTACATGAAACTTTGATTTTCTTTATATACCTCAGCCAATTTATTGTAAAAAATTTAATGAAAAGCAGATGTGAGAATTCAACTGCCTTCTATTAAGGAAGACATTAAATAGATTTGAAAACAATGTAAAACAATTACATTTTTCTCACAAATGCAATTTGACTAAGTTTATAGGTAGCAAGTGGAAGGTCATAAGAGAACATCATATAGCACGTGACATAATCTAATTCGATTTTTCCTATTATTGTTTGGAATAATGTGAAATAGAATAATGAGTAAGAAAAATGTCACAAATCTCAGGTACCTTTCATACTTTCTGTTAGGACAGTGGGAAATTGTTAATATTTGAATAACAACACTATAGCTTATCAACTATTTCTGCTTATTTCTACCACACTTTTTATTTATATATTGTTAGTCAATGAAGATAAATCTCATATAAAAACTATTTATATATTAAACTTGTCTATGATAAGCAATAACTAGGTTCTTAGGACCTCACTTTTGATGTATCTCTAATATTTTGGTTAGGTATGTAAGAAGTTACCTAGATTGTTGTGTTTAGTGTGAATCTTCCTGATAATGAATGTGACAAGAGAAACTATATTATCTTGTGAAAATTTTATCTTTTATTCTTAAAAAGGTGACATTTCTCTTTATTCTTCAAAGATAAAATAATCTATTAGTGCATAATGAGATATATGTGGAAGCTAATCAAAGATAAGCTTCCCCATGGTCATACTTGAAGCAAAATACAAACATCAGAAAGTCATTGGCAGAGCTGTGCTTAGAAATCAGGAATAAAGCAGCATGATTTCAACCATAAAGGCAGTATATTTTTATTGGTTCCATTTTAGATAATAGAATGTTATGATACTTTTGAATGAGCTTCTGCATTCCTTCGTTAATTTCTGGCATTGTGGTGAATATTAATAAGCACATCTTTTATCATCACAATATTAAATTTTATAACACAACGTCTTGTCCTTCCCTTTGCCAAGATTTTTAAATAGATGTAATTTTAAGAATATCCACATTAACATCACCAAAAATAGCTACAAATGTAGTAGGGAGAGTTAGTCTCTGTCAAATAACATACACATATTTTATAAAATTAACTTGCCAATATATGGTTTGAATTTAGATGATCAATATCTGCATATTATGAAACAATGTTATGTCAGAATTACACTGCAATGTACAATTAAAATAAAATGATTAATTTTCTCTTATTCCTCCAATAGCCCCTTAATTCTGTGTTAAAATTTGATAAATCTATAAAAGAGAATGTTTAGTTAATAACTAACAGTAAAAATCGTTGACAATGGAAAAAGCAGCTAACTGGTTTTTAGTTGCCACCTCATCGCATAACAGTGATTTCATTAGTTTCCTGTTTTTGAATAACAAATTACTACAAGTTAGTGGTTTCAAATGACAGAAATTTATTTCACAGTTTCCATGGTACAGGAGTTATGGTACAAGGTAACAAAGTGCTCAGGACCCCCAGCTAAAAATCATCTGGGCTCCCAATTCATATTGGAGCCTCAGCGTACTGCCCAAACTCATTAATTGTTGACAAAATTCATTTCCCTGAAGTTGTATGACTAAGGCATCCATATTCTTACTGACTTCTGAATAGAAACCACATTCAACTTCTAGAGGTCACGCTCAGTTCCTGGCCACATGCCCCAAAAAGGAGTTCAGAGCATGATTCTTTGCTTTCTTCCAGATGAACAGGAGCACATCTCTCTGACTTTTAATGTTCCTCCAGTATTCTACAAAGGAAGAAAAGAAATACTCACAGACACACACACACACAATCCCAGGAGTGACTCTGTCTTCACTATTTGCCTTATAACATAATCTAAGCTACAGAGCAATTATACTTTCATATCTACAGATTCTGCCCACACTCAATGAGATAATATTAATTCAAGGTGTATGTTTATACCAAGTAGTAAGAATCTGAGAGATCATCTTGGAATATTGTTTACAACAGAAACCTTTTAACCTATTGGGCTTTAAATAGAAAGTTTCAGTCCAGGAAAAAAGTAATTTATTTCATTATTTCCAAACATATTTCTTTGTAGAAATGAATGATATTACTATCATCTTATGGCATTTATTGAGATCAATATTTATCTTCAAGTTGATAGTCAGTATTTATAGCCCCTCACTCTAAAACCAGGTATAGAGGTCAAATAGTAAGTAAATGAATACAGAATTTTCTTGCACCCCTAGAAACAACTGTACTGAGAGTAATATTTTAAATATATATAGTTTTTTAATTAACAAATTAAACTCTATATTCCAAATCAGGAGAAACATATGAAGGCAATTGTTGTATATTCCTTTAAAATATTCTTGTGTGTGTGTGTTTTGATTTCATTTGTTGCTTGACACAATAAATGTATTTTCTGCAGAGGGTGACAGTGACAATTGGGAGAGTTAATGTGGATCTTTCTCATTTGAGAATCATAGCAATAACAGGTGCCTAAATTTCATGAAAAGACCTTAGGCTTAATGAGGTGTAGACAAATTCATCATGATCAGGTAATAAAAATCTTAACCTAAAAAATGTTTAAATCTTATATGGTTACAGTTTGAAGTTACTGCTTAATTTTTCCTAATAAACTTTTAACAAGTTCTTATATTAATATATTCACATTTTAAGTAAAATGACACTTGGGTAATTTCCCAACAAGATTTACATTTTGAGGTCATATTTTCATAAAATAGTTGGCCAATAAAATAATAGAATTGCACTATTTTATCAATCATGATTTCAGAGTCATCCCAAAAGAAACAAACTAAAATGTCTTTTAAAAACACAAGGATAGTATTATGAGAAATAGATTGCTTCAGCCTATGTACAGCAGATTTAATATTTAACAATAATATGTAACCTTAATACTTAATAATTAAATAGAATTTTTGCAGTATTGCTTAATGTATGTATTATATAATGTGACATATTTGGATGAATAAAACCCTCTAATTTTGAATACAATTTTTTGCATTTATTTAAAACATTTTATTTCACCTGCAAAAAAGCATCGTCAAACGGCATATGCAAGTTTCACATTTCTTAAAAACAAGTAAATGGAAGATAATTTATTATTGAGATAGCAATAATTTGAGTAGATTTAGAATTCCTGGAAGTAAAACATTTCCCAGTTTCAAAATTACACAAATAACAAACAAACAGCTACAACAGCAACAAAATGACTTGAGAAGAAAAACATAACCTGAGGCAAACTCTTCTATTTAAAGAGTAATAAAAGTACAATGATAGCAGTTAAACATTTCAAAAGGGGCAGCAATGAGGAGAGACCAGTTATATATTGAAGGATTCTCTTGAGTATGCTGTTTATGAATACATATGTGCACTCATTTGCATACACACACAGACACACATACACAAACACAATACATCTATTCTTCCTGGTCCCATTTTTGGTATGCCATTATCTAATATCAAAAATCAATGAAAATGTATGCAAATCTTTCTTGCAATCTTTAACAAAAAATAAATTTAAATCTTTTCTTGGCTGTTTCAATCTCTCATTCCTGGAACATGTCCCCAATCTTACTTCTCTGTGCTACATTCAACAAACTACTCTTCCTCAAAGGAAAAAAAATACTTTTTTCTCTACCTGTTCCTCTGTGACCTATCATATCTGGTCTATTCTTTTTATTAAATTTCCCTTTCCAACTGTAAATCAGCATAAGAATTTTAGAATTATTCCATAATTATTTTTCATTAATACATAATAGATTTACATATTTTAGGATACATGTGATAATTTGACCACTTCATATGATATGTAATGATGAAATAATGATAATTGGTATATTCATCACCTTAAACATTTATCTTTATGCTAGGAACATCTAAATAATTCTCCTCTAGCTGTTTAGCAATGTACATTATTTAAACTGTAGTCACCCTACTGATCTATCAAATACTAAGTCTTATTTCTTCTAGAGAGCTATTATTTGTATACATTACTCAAACTCTCTTTAGCTTCTTCTCCTTCTTATCTTTCCTGGCCTCTGGTAACTACCAATCTGTCTTCAAGGAATCCGCCTTCTTAGCTCCCAAATATGAGTTAGAATATCCTACCTGTAGCAATTAGGCAAGAGAAAAGAAGAGCCATACAAATTGGAAGGGAAGAAGAAAAATTATTTTTGTTTGCTGATGACATGAACTTAGAAAAATCTACATACTCCAGCAAACCAGAACTAATAATTCAGTAATGTGCAAAATATAAAATCAACTTACAAAAATCAGCAGCAGTTATTTGCCAATGGGGAACAGGCTGAAAAAGGAATAAGGAAAGCGATCCCATTTGCAATAGCTAAAAAATATAAAACACCTAGAAATAAACTTAACTAAAGAGTAAAATGTCTCCATGAGGAAAACTATGAAACATGGATGAAAATAATTGAAGAGGGCACAAACAAAGAAAAAAATTCTATGCTCAACAAAAGAATTTTCAACCCAGAATTTCATATCCAGCCAAACTAAGCTTCATAAGTAAAGGAGAAATAAAATCCTTTACAGACAAGCAAATGCTAAGAGATTTTGTCACCACCAGACCTGCCTTACAAGAGCTCCTGAAGGAAGCACTAAACATGGAAAGGAACAACTGGTACCAGCCACCACAAAACCGTGCCAAATTGTAAAGACCATCGATGCTAGGAAGAAACTGCATCAACTAACGTGCAAAATAACCAGCTAACGTCATAATGACAGGATCAAATTCACACATAACCATATTAACCTTAAATGTAAATGGGCTAAATGCTCCAATTAAAAGACACAGACTGGCAAATTGGATAAAGAGTCAAGACCCCTCAGTGTGCTGTATTCAGGAGACCCATCTCACGTCCAGAGACACACATAGGCTCAAAATAAAGGGATGGAGGAAGATCTACCAAGCAAATGGAAAAAAAAAAAAAAAAAAAAAAAAAAAAAACAGGGGTTGCAATCCTAGTCTCTGATAAAACAGACTTTAAACCAACAAAGATCAAAAGAGACAAAGAAGGCTATTACATAATGGTAAAGGGATCAATTCAAGAAGAAGAACTAACTATCCTAAATATATATACACCCAATACAGGAGAACCCAGATTCATAAAGCAAGTCCTTAGAGACCTACGAAGAGACTTAGATTCCCATACAATAATAATGGGAGACTTTAACACCCCACTGTCAACATTAGACAGATCAATGAGACAGAAAGTTAACAAGGATACCCAGGAATTGAACTCAGCTCAGCTTCAAGCAGACCTAATAGACATCTACAGAACTCTCCACCCCAAATCAGCAGAATATACATTCTTCTCAGCACCACATCACACTTATTTCAAAATTGACCACATAGTTGGAAGTAAAGCACTCCTCAGCAAATGTAAAAGAACAGAAATTATAACAAACTGTCTCTCACACCACAGTGCAATCAAACTAGAACTCAGGATTAAGAAACTCACTCAAAACTGCTCAACTACATGGAAACTGAACAACCTGCTCCTGAATGACTACTGGGTACATAACGAAATGAAGGCAGAAATAAAGATGTTCTTTGAAACCAATGAGAACAAAGACACAACATACCAGAATCTCTGGGACACATTTAAAGCAGTGTGTAGAGGGAAATTTATAGCACTAAATGCCCACAAGGGAAAGCAGGAAAGATCTAAAATTGACACCCTAACATCACAATTAAACGAACTAGAGAAGCAAGAGCAAACACATTCAAAAGCTAGCAGAAGGCAGGAAATAACTAAGATCAGAGCAGAATTGAAGGAGATAGAGACACAAAAAAACCCTTCAAAAAAATCAATGAATCCAGGAGCTGGTTTTTTGAAAAGATCAACAAAATTGATAGACTGCTAGCAAGACAAATAAAGAAGCATTGAAAAAATGTAATATTGTTAAAACGTTAATGTTATGCAAAATGATTTACAGATTCAAAGCAATCCCTATCAAAATACCCTTCTTTTTCAGAATTATTTACTTGGCTGTTCAATTAAGGCATAAAAGTAGGGTGGCAGAATAAGATTTTTCAGAGTTCACTGAGCAAGAATGGAGGAGAAGCCGAGAGAAACCATTTAAGATTGTTATCTGATAGATGGAGAACATAATCCATCAAAACACCTCTTTGTGTGAGTTTTTGTCACATGATTTGATATACCTTTTCTCATTATCATAGTAAATGTTCTTGAGTATACTGTATATTGTAAGGTAATATGTTTTTTATACTATAACACCTCCTAATCTCTCAACGGCACTAACATGTGTGAGGCACCTACAAAAGTGAGGACCCAACATAAAGACAGAAAAATATAAAGGTTTTTAACTAATAAAGAATAATTAAATTCTATTGCTTTGTATTTTTAATGAATAGTAATTATGTTTATGAGGTACAATATAGTTATACATTGTGAAATGATTAAATCAAGCTAATTAATCCATCACCTCACTTACTTATAATTTTTTGTGGTGAGAACATTTACTATCCGCCCTTTTAGCAATTTTGAAGTATGAAAGTATTATTATTAACTGTGGTCACCATGCTGTACAATAGATGACTAAATCTTATCCTGCTATTTAATGGAATGACCAACATCTCCCCTTTTTCACACCCTTCCACCAGCCTCTGGTAACCAGCATTGTACTCAAAATTTCTGTGAGTTTCACATTTTCAGATTTCACATATGGGTAAGATCATGAAATATTTGTCTTTCGGTTCCTGACTTCTTTTACTTAGCATAATGTCTTCCAGGTTTATTCATGCTTTTGGAAAAGACAGAATGTCCTACTTTTGTAAGACTGTATAAATTATATTATTTTGTATGCTAAAAGAGAGTTAAAGTCTTACTCACATGTTGGCAACTAAATCAAGCAGAGGACAGATTTCTGTTTAACATGTACTTCCCTTCCCAGATTTCTGAAGTATAGAATTAAATGCAAATATTTTACTTTGAAGTGTTATAAGAACACAAGAAATGACTTTTGGAACTAAAATGTACCCATTCAGATACTGAGTTTCTGATAACATGACTGTCATGTGGGAGACAAGGCAATTTATCTCCAAGAAGTTAAAGTTTAAACATACTTTCTAGAATATCTTTTGTTTATTTGTTTATATAAGATTTTTAGCACTTACCCTGTGCCAGGCACAGGGCCAAGTACCTTAAATAAATGAACTCATTTTATCCTCACTACAGCCCTATGAGCTTATCCACATTTTGCCAGGGGGAAAAAACAAACAAACAAACATGAAAAGCTAACATATGTAGTACTCTTAATTACTATTAAGTGAAATAACTATTTCAAAAGTATTTACTTGAAAAAACTAATATTATAAGAATCTTTCCATATTAAAATTTATCATTACAGTTTAATGATTTTTAAAAAGTTGATGTTTACATAATGACAGACACTAAATGCGCAGTTGGTCTTTTCTTCATATTCTTTCTTTCATATTCTCTTCCTCCCTCACCTTTTCTATACAAGGTCAACTGCCTTAAAATAAAGGTAGAAGTGGAGAATGGAAAGTCCAAACTAAAGAGATATATTACTTTCCTCGACTACAACTGCTTTTGTATGCCTTTGCCCTATGTCCATTTCATATATTTCTAATCTCATTTTGGTTCCTTCTCAAACAGACAAAATACTTTTTAAAAAATTGCAGTTATCTTATTCATGTACTCCCTAAAATAAATTTGAAAGTGTATATCAACATTTACATTTTAGTTGACTTCTGTAATTTTCCATTATTAAAGTTTAAAAGGTTACTAGTAAAGGCTTATAAGAATTAATGATATATCAAACATAAAATTACCACATATTTTCCAGGAAGCCTGGTGAGGAATTGAGGAAGTGCAGACGGGAAAGGGAGTAAATAAGAAGAAGGGAGTGGGGTTAATGAATGAGTTACTGCTATGGACAATTGTAGCTCAGTTCTGCTGAAATTGCTCTTAACGACTGAGTAGTATATACATTTGATATGGTTTTGCTGTGTTCCCACCCAAATCTCATCTTGAATTTCCACATATTGTGGGAGGTACCCAGCAGGGAGGTAATTGAATCATGGGGGCAAGTCTCTCCTGTGCTGTTTTTGTGATACTGAATACATCTCATGAGATCTGATGATTTTATAAAGAAAAATTCCCCTGCACAAGCTCTCTCACTTTTCCTGCCACCATCCATGTAAGATATGACTTGCTCCTCCTTGCATTCCACCATGATTATGAGGTTCCCCCAACCATGCATAACTCTAAGTCCAATTACACCTCGTTCTTTTGTAAATTGACCAGTCTTGAGTATGTCTTTATCAGTGGTATGAAAACAGATTAGTAAAATATAAGCATCTCATTAAAAGAAAATAACTATGGCTTATTTCTTCACCTCCATCCCTTATTGGTAGAGGATTTCTCCTGGAGGCAGCAATTTCAAGGCACTTCCTTCCCTGTCTTTCCAAATTTGAGTTAAACAGGCTCCCATAGCCAGAGGAAACCCTAAGTTAGCAAGATGCAAGACTTCAGGCAAGATACTGTCACTGTACGAGGGCCATGTCCACCAAACTGTACCCTGGGGTGGCCCAAGGGCCAAGAGCCAGATGCTAACAATGTCAAATTTAGCATGTAATTCCCATGAAACTGTGATTAAATGAGTTATTTTATTTAATTATAAAAATCTAATTTCTAAATCAAAATTTTAGGATTCTGCCATAACCACAATTGTTATCAGATAGGAAAAACAAAACTTTAAACATATAATTAATAATTACAAAAACAAAAAATATTATTACAAATGCATCTCCTTATTGAATAACTGTACCTTGTTTTTTAAGCTCATAACTCATGGCTGAATATGATATTCTTGCTAGAAAGAAGCAAGAGTCAGCATCATTCTTCAACTTCATAGAAGTAAGGAAGAATAAGTCTTCTATATGTGCACAAATAGATATGCATGAAGGGAGATCTGTTGTATTAACACAATTAAACTAAACTTCTGTTGAGTTATAAAACAAAACTCACATATTGATAATAGCAAAGTTATTTTAATGAGCAGTTGATTGTTTTGTGTAGTTCTTTTTCAATTGTATTTAGATCAAATTACTGCAAATTACTCAGCTTACAAAATATGTATTATGTTTGCCCTAGAGTCATTAACAATCTTAATTTCTTACAATTATACTAAAGATGTGGTAATAATGGACTATTAATCCTTTTTGTTATTTATTCATTGAGGCAAATTGTTTAACTCAGTATAACCTTGAAATGACTTTCTAAAGAGAACAAATACTGAAAAAAGCAAATATTTCACTCATTGTATTTAGAAAAATTCAAGAGACTCAGAGAAGTATCCAAATGATTTAAATCTAATTTAAATCAGCATTACCAAACTATATTTCTTTGGTTTTCAAATTTTATTTACAGATAATGACACATTCTAGAGATGATTACTGCAAATTGCAAAAAGGAATTGCTTACTTTTCAAAATGTGGACACTCGTATGTGGGTGTATACATGTATGTGCACATTCAGTATGTTTTATTGATGCTCTCTTTGCTTTGTTCTCACAGGCCTCTCTTTCTCAATGGATTTACATTTTGTATTCCAAATGAAAGATGTAAAGTCATTAAAAGAAAATCGTCATTGCATACACACTCCTATACTGCCAAATGTCTTATTTTAGAACAAGATCCTATTTCTATCTGCAGGCTTTACCCTCAGCAGACATATGTAAAACTGTGAAAAAAATAAAGACATTTTAGCTATTCATTAAAAGAAGCATCACACGTTGAATTCTCTGTAGATTTTCCATGGGGCAATTTATCTGATAACAATTAGGGGTAGGTACATATAATAATAGAAAAAAAATGACTCTACTTTTGCTGTTGGATTGCTAACTGACTTCAAGCTCCACCACTCCCTCTTCTCCTTTGCTTCACACCTGAACTAACTGGGGCCCCTTTTTTGATGCCCTCTCTTTTGGGACCAAAACAACACAAGTCCTAGCTCCCTTGCTTAAGAAACTCTAACCACAGTCAAAGCCAAGCTAGTCTCCCTTTCCTACTCTCTCAAGTGAATTTTGGATCTGCTTGGGAGTTCGCCCCTCTCTCCACAGAAAGTCTTATGTTCTGAAAAAGTAAACTTTTCCTATCCTCGTTGTGAGTGTGTGACTCATTAGACTTGACATCTTTTGAGTTCTTCACGTCCCCAACATATTCTGTAATCATCATTCATAACCTTTTACAATAGAAGTAACAGTGATAAGACTATGTGGGACTGATAGTGTTTAAATTGACATGACAAGGGAAGTGACATTTTGCCATGAAGATCCTTGGATACATCCCTGATGCCTGGGTGAGGTAATTCACAGCATTGTACCTACACCCATTAAAGGAGTCATGACATAAAGACAGGTAAGTCATATTATTGCTGTTTCAAAAACAGAGAAGAGTATCACAAATGTGACATTTTCTATTTGAATGTAATATAAAATCTAAACCTATAGCTTGGAATTCTATTAATCAAAAAGTGGCTTGATTAGTTCTATTTATCAAAATAGATGTTTTGAATATTTATCAAAATAATGTTTGATTTGTTCTATGTATCAAAAAGTTCAGAAGGCTTATTTTAAGCATACTTCTTAACAAAACAAGGGAATTTTGATTTCATTCTTGGATTCATCAAAGATACTGATCTTAATCAAAAATTTATATCAGGTGGAGAAAAAATACATCAGTGAATAGAAAAACTGAAGTCCTCCAGCTCATTGGATCTTTTGAGATGTCACTGAGGTCCTTTCCCCTTTCTGGACTACAGTTGTCTAATCTGTAAAATAAAGATGATAATTTAACAGTCAGAATGACACTTGATTGTTCATTTCTTACCTAAGATATAAAGTTCTGTGATATGTTTGTAGACATGAGAGTTTGATGAACTTATGTAACCTAAATAACTACTTAGGGCATTTGTGCTCCTGTGTGTTTTAGTGTGTGTGTCTGTAAATTATAAGCTTTCAGTCCACCAGACTAAAATTAGCATGCTGAATGCTATCTCATGACCTCAGGTTTCATAAAATTTCTAATACTGTCTAAGCTACTCTCTGTTAGAACATTTTTAATGATAATAATATCTATATTGGCTTTTGTAAATATATGTTTTAGAAATGATTTGCATATGCCTCCTGTAATTTACATCATGACCCAGTTTTTCTCAAAGATATGAGAGACACCTGCCATTTTTATTCTACAAAAATTAAGTAACCTCTAATTCAGACTCTTTTATAACCTGGAAGCAAAGAAGTCCTGTCTATGTGAATTTTGTTTGACACATTGGTTGAGTTTTTTAGTTCAGACAGCAATAGCTTAATTATATGAATAGAGAGCTCCACAAATTTCTAATGATTGCCATGATTACTTGTTCACTTTAAAATGGGACTAAATAGCTCTTATTCTATAGCTTTTATCATGATCATCTTTTTTTGTACCTTTCCTACCTTTCAATGGATGTATTTTGCTTTAGAATATATTTCAGCTTATCCTTAAGGGTTCTTTCTGCCGTAATTAATTCCAAATACATTTTTCTTTCTTTTTGACAGAAGTACCTACCCCTAAGATTTAATGGGTCAGGCTGAGAACTGTTCTGGTTTTGGGGGATCATTGAACTACATGATATCAGATATATGACATAGCCTTCTCTCATATGCCTTTTATTTATCATATAGGATATTAGAAGGGACAAGTTAATCTTACATTAAAAGGCTGGACAAAAAGTAAAAGAACGTGTGATAGGAGGTCTAACCCCTGTTCATCCTGCAGTATTTTTCTCAGCAGTTTTAGGTGCTATAGCCCTGACTGAATTTGGCTTTGAATTTTTATCAGTCGTCTTTCATTTGGAGCAAAAGTACAGAATAACGCTTACAAAATAGCAAGAATAATACTTATTATTCTAATTATGGCAAATGTGTGGTATGTTAGGCAAGGTCTGATAATTTTGGATGAATTCTCATTTTTTAATTCTAAAAAAATCCTACAGGATAGTTTCCATTTTTTATAGGCTCACTTAGCACATCAGGAAAAATAAGCCCAGTTAGATCCTCCCATGGTGGCTGCAGTTACCCATATTACATCCAAATATCATTGTGTGCTTTACTGCTTTCCCATTAATAAGGTCCCCCATAACCATTTGCATGGCCTCGTTTTGATGGCACGAGTACCTGGGTTCCATTTTCATAATACCATCAGGTGATAAGAACATTGATAAGAATGATCAATAGTTAGAGCAAAAATAGAAAAATTAGCTACTTTTGGAACTCTTAATTTCATTCTTTCCCAAACTCTCTTCCTGATCATGTCATCTTCGTGATTTATCTTCACTAATGAAAGCCTCAATGTATTTCCAAAAGAATGAGGAGTATGGGAGCAATTTTTGACTCAAAGTCTGTTCATCAAAAGTGCAATTAAGAAGCAATCCTAGAGAATGCTTTTATATTTCTTCCCAACTATTTAAATTGTAAAAACTTTGATTAACTCTTTCTCTTAGTATAATGTGGCATTATATATAACTGCATATTAGTTATTTAAAATATAAATATATATATTTTTATTTTAAAGGTTTATATGTTGCATAATCACATATGCATTTGTATTTCTATCAAAATTTTCTAACTTTTTGCTTTCCAGTCCTATTTTTATTTAGAATGTGTAATTAAACAGCCTGTTTCATACAGAGGTTAAAGCCAAAAATTTTGTTTTCATGTAAGACCAGGAAGATACAAATGTACACACATATTTTTATAATAACAAAAATCATAAATGTGCTATTTTGTAAAAAAAAATCGAGAATACTAAAGTACTTATTGCCATGAAAGGGGTGGGTGATATAAAACAATGGTTAGAAGAACAGATTAGAAATCAGATTGTTTGAGCTTTATTTTTATTCCATCACTTACCAGCTATGTAATCTTCGAAAGGTTATCATCAGTGTTTTCCTTGCCTCCTGTAAAATGGGGAAATAATAATATCTCCTTCGTAATGGCTGCATGGAGATTTAAATAGATGATACACGGTAAGTCTCTAATTTACCGTGTATTATCTGACACATAATAAATACCTAAGGAATGTTAACTTTTACAATTTTTAAAATTTAAAATTTTTGAAATTGTCTTCGTTATTTTAAATTTTAAGCTTAAATGGAGTTGTAATTATTCAGGGTATATTTTAATCTTTAGTGTAATAACAAATCTGTAGTTTAATAAAGCAAGTATTGTAATAAAACAATTTTTTCCTAACATATGATTAAAAATCCTGAAACTTGTCAGTATTTCTATGCTTTGGATATGTGTATTATTATTGCATATCTCTTGGGTGGTAAATTTTTTCTCAGCTTAATTAAATGAAGCCATACTAAAGTTTCCTTCATTCACTGAATTTTCTCTTTAATGTTAAATAATAAAGGACCTTACCAAATTGCTCTTATCGGAAGCAAAAGGGAAGGAAAGAAAAAGCAAATGCATGAAAGGATAAATGAAAGGAGAAAAGCTGTGCTTGGCCTGGCCTTGAGACTCTCTCTGGGAGAGAACTATCACCTGGTGTGAAGCTGGGATGTTGTTAGCAAACAGCACCTGGGACAGGGACGTTCTGTGCAACCTGGCAGGTGCTGTATGGCGGAGGTTGCTGTTTGCCATTTGCAGCTCTGTTGTCAGACATGACTGCAGAGCTGGCTTAATCTGGAATGTACTTCAAACCTGTGAGGTTCATAGGACTGCAATTATTACATTTGTATGGGCACAGAGAGACACTCAATTTTGCGTTTAATTATTTAAAAGGTCAAACCCTTAAGCCTCAATGCAGCAGCCAGGATCTTTGTAGTCGGTACTTTAAACAATCAGTCTCTCTTTCCAGAGATATTGTGCAATGAGTGTACAGGTGACAGGAAACAATGTGTATTAAATGTGGATCACCTCCTCTTTCTCTTCTGATATAAATGTACTTCCCATCATAAAAACAAATATAAACATATCAAACCCATGTTACAATATCAGTTTTTTAAATTTTTAACTTGAAATGATTTTAGAGTTATCAGAGTTAAAAATAAAACAAAAAGCTGCACTTTACCCTTCACCTAGCTTTTCCTCAGATTGATACCTTGAACAACTATATTATAATTATCATAACTAAAAAAATCAAAATTGTTACCACACTATTAATTTCACTATAGGCTTTATGTGAATTTGACCGCTTTTTCCAGTTATATCATTTACAGTTACAGGATCCAGTTTTTTATACCAATTTTCAGCCATCATTACCTTTTTTTAGTAAGCAGTTAATATTATATTTAAAAAATGAATATAGAATTCTACTATCATTGAATTATATGGTATAAATATATGTATTTATTCCCCAAACAGTTTATTTTCAAAAGCCCACTTATGGACTTTTATTCTGGAAGGCTCAGGAATTTTAAATGAGAGTAGATACCAAAATATTAAAAGTACTACAAAGTACATTTCAAATTAATTTCCTTAAAATATTGCTTTATACTATTTATTTTAATGGAAATAATTATATTGTGATTTAAGTAAATCATTCATAATAAATATTATAAGGAAGGATAACTGTTTTCTTCCTTTTTCTTAGCCCTACTGACCCCAAATGAAACCGCTGTTAATATTTTTTTAAATGTTTTTAAAACAATAGAATATTTAGGATATTATTTTATCTTTGTACATTTCCTTCATTTCAATAATTTTAACAATGTGTACACAATCATATCTGATACATTCTACTGAATGTTGAATATTCAATTTATGGGCACACTATGATTTATTTTACAGGTTATAAGTTGTTAACCATTTTTTATTATTTTTATTTTTGTTAGAGCCATTAATTCTATTATGCTGGACTAGTCAAGAGGGCCCTTTAGATATTCTGTAGGGTGAATTCCTCAGAGGGGAACCTTTGGGAAAATGATAGTCATATTTCATTTTAACAGCTATTGGCTAATTGCCCTTCAAAAAAAATTCCAAAAAAAGTTAAAATGTAACCAAACGTGTATGAAAGTACCTATTTTCCACAGCCCTTCCAACAATGAGTACTATGTAAACTTCTCAAAAGTATATTTACCAATTAGGTTGTTGAATGAGAGAACATGGTTTTGTTTGATATAGTGTCTTAATTACGAGGTGAAACATCTTTTCAGATGCTTACTAGCCATTTCTGTTTCTTGACATAAAAACAGTTTTTTAACCTACTGATTTTTGCTACTCTATTTTTTATTGATTTTCTAACATTACGGGACAAACTAACACCCGTTCTCATTTTCAGTGCTATTTTAACTATAATGCTTGTATTCAAGCACATCTCCAGAGACAGCACTCTAATTCCAGGCCTCCATATTACCTTATTTACTTAAAATTGTTGTTGTTGTTAAGCAATTTTGTCTTTATCTGTAACTTTTATAAATGTTGTCACAATTCCTAATGGTTTCAAAACACTGCAAAACTATACATGCTAAAGTTTTTTAGACTATCTGAAATACAGTACAAATTTGATCATTTGCTTCCCTAAAAAAATTATATATACAGACACACACATGCAGTGTTAAATTAGTAACACTTAACTCTTTATCTCATTAGTGCTGCATTGCCACCTCTGACTCCACCCCAAATATATTATTTCCATTTGATTTTATTTAGGGAATTTTCATGCAGAAGCATTTTGTTTTTGTTGTTATTTAAGGGTGTCAAAATTCTCAATTATTTTCTTTCAGGTTTCTGGATTTTTGGTCAGGCTCAAAAATTTTTTGAAAAGTAATTTTGATAGTTTGTGCATTTTCGTGCATGCGTATAGGGGCATTTAGCAGGGTTACTGAAATACAGTTCACATGGTGTAACACTCACTCATTTTTGAGTGTAAAACTCAATACCTCAATCCAATTTGAGAACACTTTCTTACCACTAAAAGATACCTTGTGCCCATTTGCAGTGACTTCCTGTTGTCTTTCTTTCTGTGTAACTAGATTTGTCCTTTCTGAACATTTCATAGTAATGAAATCACCCAATCACACAAAAATGTGGTCTTTTGTGACTAGCATCATTAATGTAGTATAGAGTTTTTGAGATTCATCTAAGTGTTGGCATGTATTATGTCTTCCAATGCATGAATATGGATATCTGTACATTTATTTATATATTTTTTAAAAATTCTAAGCAATATTTTATAGATTTTTATGTACACATTTCTGTACTTCTTTTGTTAAAATTAATCTCAAGTATATTTTATTTTTCATGAGATTGATAATTGAAATATATTTGTAGTTTACTTTTAGATTATTCATTAGTAGTATGTAGAAGGAACAGTGTTGTTATCCATTTAAAATGATTTTGTAGATGAAGGAGACATATTGGAAAGTATACTGGACAAGTAGTCAAAATTTTATATATATCTATGAAATATATAAAAATATTTAAATATTTATATGTAAGTATATAGAGACAGTGTGTATAGTACAGTGTATATATAAGTATAGAGTATATACTGTATTGTAAACTAAGAGTATATATATACTATATATAATTCTGACTATATGTGTGTGTATATATATGCATATATATATAGCTAAATTTATACTTTATAATAAAATTATATAGTATGGTTATTTTAACATATTTTATTATATATAAAATTATAAAGTATAGATTTAGGTATAGAAAATCTTAGCAGGTTTTTGATGACTATGAACATCTGGCAGGTTATTCAAAGCTTTATGGGTTAAAGAAACTATTTAGTGTTTGTGATTCTGGCATATCTAATTCTAGGAATATCCCTCACCAATCATTATGGCAATCACAAAATATCCTATTACTTTAAAAAATTCTTAGAAGATATTATCATGCTCTCCTGCGAATCACTATAAAGCTTACAATGCAGTGTCAGAGCCTCTGTTCCCAGACAGTGAGTGTGTCATTCATTAGTGCCGAGAACAGTACCTGGCATGTAAATCATTCAATATGTCTGTTAAATTACTGATTTTTAATGAAAAACTTGGAGCTTTCCAATGATAAATTCACCATCTTATTGAGATGATTTCATGAATGGGACCGTATCTATATTTACTGCATTATTTGGGTGTTGGTGCTTTCTATACAAGGGGTATAGATTTCCTTTTACAGGTCGGAGAAATGAAGACCAAGGAGTTTAAATGACAGAACTTTATATTTTTAATTGAGGAGAAATCTCAATTTGATTTAAAACATCTTTGTTGATTTTGGTTGAGATCATTTGTTTGAGATCATTGAGATTATTTAGTTGAGGTCATTGAGATTATTTAGTTTATTTTGCCAATTTGAAAACAAGTCCCCTCCTTCTATAGCATCATTCACATGATTACCTAAGCTGCTCAAAAATTTCCACTGAAGTAGTTAATATACTTAAAAGAGAGAAATACTTGTATAAGTAACCCTTTTTTGATGGGAAGTATGCATTTTTAAAAAGTAAAAAGATTTTGTGCCTCGTTGTATCTAATCATACTTAGCTGTTTCTCTTCTGGAAGAGTATAATTTGCTTCCAATATTAAAATAATAGCTTCTTAAATAAGAAAACTCAACTGTAATGTTTCTCTTTTGTATTCATTTCTCCAGGCAAAATAAAACGTAGTTCTTCAACTTTCTTGATTTAGTTTTATTTTTAATCTTTAACCAGCATGGTCACATTCTTTTAAACTGTTTAGATCATTGACAGCCTTTTAAAAATATCATAGCCTTCTTAAAATTAGATATAGTACTCTAAATGTGTTTTTAGTGGAACTCGTGCAATCTTTTTTTAATCAAGAATCACATCATGTTGTAGATGTTTATCTGTTTATATGTCCTTACTATACTAGACACTACTTGATGACAAATACTTTATCTTAGTTATCTCTGCATAAGGAGTAGAAATAAAGTACTGAAATGTGTTAACATCTTTATATCCTATGAGACCATGCTTTCATATTTAGCTCTGATGTTCAATTATGGAAGATGGAGATGTTGACACCCTTTTCAATAAGGCAATGTAAAATTATTCTTGCCATATGTTTTATTATATCAATTGCTTATACTTGTGATGTAATTGAGCACAGATTTGCTTAATTCAGGATGTAAAAATTACTGTTTTGTTATTTAAAAAAAACAAAATGAGTGAATAGAAAAGATAATGTTTCCTAAAACAATCAGTACTCGCAAACCTTAGACGTAGTTGCTTAATCATAATTTTCTTTTTTCTGAACATCACCAGAAATGAATTCATTAAAGTTTTCCATAACATTTGGTTCTGCAGAAAAAAACTAACATAATATCCATAAATTTAACAAACACAAACTTTTTATATATGTCTAATTTTGTGGTGTCAGTATTTCATTCATTGCTATTTATTGCTTTCATTAATTGCCATTTTTAAGACTTCCTCCTCTGAGCCTAGATGCTTGTGGTAAACCTTTTCAGTATTCACCATACTTGTAGCCCCCTCATCTTTAGAACAATAAGAAACTTTCCTACTTAGACATATTGTTCAAATTATGTTTACCTGAAAGCCTCTTGCTTATTTTTAAGGCATCCCTATTTTTTTGGTAAGAAAATTTCTTTTTTATATTTCTTACATTCAAAACTGGCACTTGTTTCAGAATTCACCATTTTGTTATTCTTGGTTTTGGTCGTGGGGGTGCATATTTGCTTTCCACTGCCTTCTCTGTATTCAGTTTTTACATCTCTCTCAGAGCATCAATCTCATTATCTGGCGTAAGCAAACATTTTTTTCCCCTTACTCAACACTAATTGTCATCGGGGGAAGTGCTACTACATTTGTATTCAGGAACCAGGAATTCTGATATCCTGTAAATCCCATATTTCTTGAAAGGAATAATACCAATAACAAAGAGGAAGTGGGGCAGTACAAATGGATCCAGCAAATGAGAATGTGTGGCCAAATGCAAGGTAAGAGGGCAACTTAAATGTATTAGGTTACATATTGAATCAATTTTAAAGCATGCAAAATGTAGTGGCACTATCAATAGTTGTTGAGATGAAGTTTTGATTATATAAACTTTATACATTTTTGCTAATATCAGTGTAATGTCTGTGAATTAAAGTCAGCACGGATTAAATTTAGAATAGTAAGGATAAATGTGAGTCTACAATTTTCAAGAAAGAATGGTTACATTCAGTATTATAATTTATGTACAAAATGATCATAGATATTCCATAGATATTCAAGATACTAACTATAAGTAAGGTTGTTCTTTATAAAAGCCTATTCATCCAGCTTGTTACTACTATGTGTTAATGGCTGATTGTAGCCAGAAAGAAATAATCTTATATTTATGTATTGGCAAAGTTTACAAGAATGAGCAGAAATAAAGTGGAATAATATTTTGAAAAAATAGTAGCTGTGCCATCCCAAAGGCTATTACATCTCATGAGCAAAACACCAAAAAGTACACTGTACACTGAGAATCAATCTAGTCTTAGCAGGAGGATTCAACAGCTTACAATGGGTGACAATATTTTAATTATTTTCTTTAAAAATATGGTTGGCACTTAAATTTATTCTCAGGTGTCTTTCAGGTACCACTTTTTATAAAAATTCTAGTTAACAATTAAGAAAGATAAGATAGTGGTTGGGAGTGAATTATTGACTTATGTAACCCTCAAATAAATTATTCCTTTTATCCATATCAGATTGACATTAATTTTTTTCAAGCATTTCGGAGTAATCACATTTAGTTGTATGTGTTGTTATTAACAGTTATGATATGATTTACACATATGGGAAGATTGTCAATTTACAAACAAATACATCTAAAATGATAAACAAATAATTTTGAAAAAAACTATGCATTTCTTAGTTAAGCCTATCTTGGAAAAATAAAAATAAATTAAAAAAAGCATTTCTGTGGTTTTGTGATCTGTTTGGTTTTGTGCTTTTTGTTTTTGAATTGCTTTTCATGTTGTCTCATATATTAATATTTTTATCCCCATGAGCGAATCTCTGAGGTTGTTCCTGTAGCTACAAAATCCAAATACGGTTTTCATCAAATATAGCATCCAAGCCTCTGTGCAGAGAAACAAGACTACTCAATTTCTTGCCTGATTTGTATTTAGCTTACTCAGGAGGTTTTAAGTGGCACAAGAAACCATTGAAAAAATAATTCCTGAAAAAATACATTATGTATTATTTGTTCTGCCCCAAAACGACTTTACTCACCACAGTATTAGGGAAGCCACTTTTTCCTTATGGTTTCTTTGACTCTGCAAGACCTTAGGGTATAAACTTTTCTTTAAAATATAGGTGCAAATATAAAAGCAAATACATAAAATGAACAAACATGTTTATACACACAAGAGCCAGAGAAACTGGATACTCAGTTGAAGAACACTATCATAGTTATCATAGTTACTTATTGAGCAAAATTAAATAAAGTAGAAAGAATTTTCCTAGATTCTATTCAAGTCAGTTGAATTACAATTTCACAAATGAGCAATGTATGAAGTGGCATCTCAAATAAGACTTTTACTAGGTTACACCAATACATTCAAAATAGTATTATTCAATATGCAATCAACATAGGGAATATTGATATAATAATTGTTGTACTAAGTCTTTGGAACCGAGTGTGTATTTTACACTTAGAGCACAACTCAATCTGAGAGAGCCACATGTGGGTAGTGGGTACTACATTGAACCATAGAATATTAGAATGTTTTAGAAAATGAATATTCATAATTTTCATTTTCTGCAGGTAATTAACAGTAATGCTAAAAGAAAGTGTGGAAGACAAGGAGGTTGTTCTTTTAACAAGGCATATCAGAAGCACAGGGAGATTTTTCAAAGTACATATTACCATGCACTCCCCAAACTCGAGGAAGAACCACTTGAGGGGCAGGAGTTGCTTAGGAGTAAGCATATTAATTTCTACCTTCTTCAACATCTAACATTTAAAAAAATTGCTGGTGCACAGTGTTGCATTTATTAATGGAAGGGTAAAGTATGCTTTAGGTGGTTGTGCAAAAATTCAAGAATGAATAATCTAGTATGAAAACTGAACTGAAAACTGAACTGAAAATGTGTAAATGTATATGAACCAAGAAACCCATAGGATTTAGTTGAAGAACACCATCATAGTTAAGAAAGCACAGGGAGAGAAGGGAATTTAGATACATATCAGACATTTTACTTGTATTACTTGATGGGGTCGGACATACATAGTACACAGAAAATCTTATGAAACCCTTGCTTTGCTCTTCCTCAACTATCTGGCTACCCCAATCCTCTTTTCCCCAGTCTCACTACCTAAAACTGAAATAAGCCCAGAAACACCAGTAGCTGAGCTTACATGGGTGCTCAAAAACTCCTAATTTCTCCTCATCTTTTTCATCTCTCCTTCCTTAATCAATTCCTTCTTTCCTTCCTTCCTTTTCCTTTTCCTTTTCTTCTCTCTCTCTCTTTTTTTCTCTTTCTCCCTCATTATCTTAAGGTATCCTCCTGGTCAATCTTGGTAAACATGTAGATCCCAGCTGAGTAATGACATTATCTGATGCCCTTAATTCTCCATCTTTTGTTTCCTCAACTTCATTTATCAGTTCCAAATCCCTCTTTTCTTCTTCTTCAGATAAAAATGTGAGTAATTCACGTTTGCCTGGAGGTATTTTCAGATACAGGTGAACTTTCGGCAAATGTTGTGTCTGGAAAATGGATAATTTTCAGATGAAAGAGTGCATCACAATTGTCATTTAATCCTTTCCTCCTACCATTCGTGGGAGAATTTCCCTTCCCTCCACAGTATAATCTCTGAAATATGTAATGGATTAATGTCATAATGACTACAGCACTCCTCATTGTGGACCATGCAGGTTACCCAAGAGGCATATTAGAGACTTTTGTCTCCAACCTTCCCTGGCTCTGGCCAATCCTGATCAAGCTCAGGGATCCCCTTCACTCCATTTGCTTGCATCTTTCTTACTGAAGAGAAATGTAAAGAGAAGGAGCCATCCTAGCTTCACAATGCCTTATTTTTCTTGAATGTCAGATTAGTACACTGTTAGCTGATTTGACTCCCTGATCAAAAATTAAGTTTTGTTTTCTTAGCCTAAATCATATTCAGCAACAGTAAGAATTATTCATTCCTGAACTTACACTAACCATATTCAAGTTCAGCTGATGTAGTTCCTGGTTTCCCAATTGTGTCCTAAAACCCCAGGGATATGTCGTGACTATTTTATTTAACAAAAATATAAAGGCAGAGGGCTTTTCACTCTGTTGCTGATGTTGTCTATAAATTGGTCACATCACTTTCAGACTCCAATTATGTTTCCCTGAGCTTTCTCTAGTATAGCCACACAGGCCTGCAATGAGATCAGCCTTTATGCCTCAGATTCCAAAGCAGCCCTTAATGTGGAGTCTTGCACATTTGTAGATAGTTCAGTTCCTCATGCTTCTGTGCAGCTTTCTGCTCTGTAAATGACATTGTCCTTTACCATGAACTTTTCTGTTTTTTAGACTTTTAAAAATGCAGTTTTAGGTTTATAGCAAAATTGAAAGAAAGATACAAACATGTCCTATATAATATCTGCCCTCACACAAACATAGCATCCCCCATCATCACTATCCCCACCAAAGTGGTTCATTTGTTACAACTGATGAACATACCTTGACATACCATTATCACTGAAAATCAATAGTTTGTATTAGGGTTCACTCTGATATTCTATATTCTGTAGGTTTGGACAAATGTATAATGACATGTATCCACCATCATAGCAATATGGACTGGAGGCAGGGAAATACTAGGTAAAAGAGGGTGGACCCTAGGAAGGCCCCACCCTCAAGCTTGGAACTGCAACCCAAAGTGAGAATTTCACATCCTTGTTTTCCCTCTTAAATGTTGCCTTCTCCAAAAGCACCATGGCCTGACCTACTCCCAAGCCTGTACCCATAAAACCCCAGGCTCCACTGGCAGAAGAGCAGCAGAGAAGGAGAGAAGAGAAGCAGCCAGACATCAGAGAGAAGCAGCTTGACAACCGAGGGATGGCTTGATGGTGGGACTTTGGAGAAGAGCCTGGCTGGGGAGGGCCACACTCCAGGGGAAGACCACCTTCCTGCTCCATCCCCTCTCCAGCTCTGCTTCCCACTGAAAGTCACTTTCATCAGCAATAAAATCCTTTGTATTCACTACACTCCAATTCCTTCCTGTGACTTAAATCTTCCTGGAGGCCAAACAAGAGCTTGGGAGCCACAGGGGCAGACAGTTGAGCTGTTTAACATTTAAGTTGTCAACAGATGGCAAAGCTAAAACAGCACTGTAACACACCCCCTCTGAGGCTCCAGGGGTTGCAGGTACCCCCCTAGATGCTGCCGTGGAGCTGCACAGAGTTCTGCTCCTGCTGGCACCCAGAAGCACTAGTCCCAGCTCCTGCACCCGCTCAACTGCATTCTCCCCCTCCTGCCAGAGGTTAAGAACTGCAGGCTGAGTAAGCGAAAATTCGTGTTTCAGTATTAACATTCAAAGTAGTTTCACTGCCCTAAAAATCCTGTGTTCTGCCTGTTTATCTCTGCATGCACCCAGTCCCTGGGAAACACTGTTTTGTTTTTTGTTGTTGTCGGGTTTTTTTTGTTTTTGTTTTTGTTTTTACTGTTTCCACTTGCATTGTTTTGCCATGCCATGAACTTTTAAAATAAAAACATATAGAAATCAAAATTCCTTCATGAGGTACCATTCCCTAGAAAATACATTTTTTTTTCTTTACTAAAAGTATCACTTTTGAATGAAAATACAATGTTGATATGGTTTTCATTTCTCTCCCCACCCCCCCAATCTCATGTGGAATTGTAATCCCCAGTGTTGGAGGAGCAGTCTGGTGGGAGGTGATTGGATCATGGGGTCGGATTTCCCCTTTCCTGTTCTTGTGATAGTGAGTGAGTTCTCACAAGATCTGGTTGTTTAAAGGCATGTAGCAACTCCCCCTTCACTGTTGCTTCCTTCTGCTTTGGCCATGTAAGACGTGCCTCCTTCCTCTTCACCCTCTGCCATGATTTACCTAGGCCTCCTCAGCCATGTTTCCTGTATAGCCTGCAGAACTGTAAGCCAATTAAACCTTTTTTTTTTTTTTTAGAAATTACCCAGTGTCATGTAGTTCTTTACAGAAACGTGATAATGAACTAACACAAATGTCTTGTTAAGACTTTTAAAAAATTATAAACCATAAATAAATGAAGAGAAAAACTTTATTTATTGGAAGGATCCTTTGTATTTATTTTATTTCAAATTGTATTTTAGGTTCAGAGTTACATGTTCAGGTTTGTTACATAGGCAAATTGTATGTCTCGGGGGCTTGGTGCAGATTGTTTCATTACTCAGGTAATAAGCATAGTATCTCATAGGTAGTTTTTCAATCCTCCTCCCACCCTGCACCCTCAAGTAGGCCCTGGTGTTTGTTGTTCCCTTCTTTGTTTCCATATGTACTCAATGTTTAGCTCCCACTTATAAATGAGAAATGTTGTATTTGTTTTTCTGTTCCTACGTTAGTTTGCATATAACCAGCTCCATCCATATTGTGGCAAATATCATGATCTCATTCTTTTTTATGGCTGCATAGTATTCCATGGTGTATATATACATTTTCTTTATCTGGTATACCATTGATGGGCATTTAGGCTGATTCCATGTCTTTGCTAATCAAAACTCATTTCTCCCATTCTTTCTTCGGAGCATTTTCTCTTATTCTTTGGCATGCCTCAAGCTCACCACACTCCTTGCTCTATTCAGCCCTCTGGGAAATATGATGTAAGTTTTCTTTTATCCATGTTTTTCTCATAAGAAACATTCCATGGGCCTGTTATCTTCTCCATCACTTATCCGTCTACTTTGGACCTTAAGGTGGTAGTAATGAAACAAAGCATGTGGAAATAAAACTAATTTTCTTCTCACCTCTATGCATAAAACCTGTTGTTATACCCAAAGTCAGCAAAGTTGATTTGAGCAATTTTCAAACTTCCTAATGAAGATTGGGACATGTTTCCACAGTAAGAAGAAGGAACAGGATGGGTTGAAGTGTTTGTACTTCTTTAGAGGTGTGCATCTATTATGGTTTGAATTGGATCCTGCAAAAATATATATGACTTTATATGTTAAAGTCATAACTCCAGGGCCTCAGAATGTGACCTTATTTGGAAATAGAGTAGTTGCAGATGTAATTAGTTAAGATGAGGTTATATGGAAGTAGGGTGGGCCACTAATCCAATAGAACTGGTGTCTCTATAAAAAAGAGGAAATTTAAACACAAACATACACAAGTAGAACATCATTTGAATGTGAAGGCAGATTCTAGGTGATATGTCTATTAGATTGGTGCAAAAGTAATTGCAGTTTTTGCCATTAAAAGTAATTGCAAAAACTGCAATTGCTTTTGCACCAACCTAACACAAACAAGTCAAGGAATAGCAAAGATTGCCAACAGACCACTAGACACTAGGAGAGGGGCATAAATAATGTTCTCTTTCATAGCCCTCAGAAGGAACCAATCCTGCTGACACTTTTATCTTGGACCTCTGGCCTCTATAAGTTTCTGTTGTTTAAGCCATCCAGTTTGTGGTACTTTTTTACAGAAACCCATGCAAATGAGCTCCATGGACTCCAGGCTTTAAAAGATAAGTAGCACTCAAATATATTTTTTTTGTTAATTTGTGTTTTTGTGTTTTCAATACTAATTAAACCACATATTGAAGCAACAAATAATTGGAAAATAAATTTATATAGAAAGGAACTTAATTTTAGGAACCAGAAATTTGAAGATATGCTTATCAGGGTGGGGGTCTGATAATAATGGTTTTCAGTCTGTAATTATCCATATAATTTAATGAAAAAATACAGAATGCCAAGTCACAGGAATTTTACTTATGTAGGTCTGTATCAGGGCCAGAAGAAATTGAGATTTTGGACAAGGATCCTGGTGATCTTGATAGAGATGCATTGTTAAAGTAAAAATCTCATGGGAAAGCCACATAGGTAAGGAAGACTATGCAAGGCTACTGTGATATAGGAGAGGAGCAAAATTCAGTCTGAATTAAACTCTGTTGAAACAAAGGCCTGGAGAGTTTTTAAGAGCTGAGGTTGGAAGAACCTTAAACCATCTGTGTTTGCTAGTTGGGCTTACTCAAGTGAAAGGTAAAGTTTCTTGTATCATCATGATAGGGGATAGTTTTACTATTTGGAGCTAGACTTGATATGAAGTTAGGCTTCAACTCTCCCCACAGAAACTGGAAGACAGAGGTGCTATCTCCATTGATGATTATATTTCAAAGAGATGTCTCCTAGGTCCTTGGCTAAGACATTCATGGACTATAAAAGTCAATTGTTTAATTTGAAAACCCTTTCTCAAAGGGCCAGAGGAAAAAAATCTGTAGTCATCAGATTTCCAAAGTAAATATTTTAAGAAAAGGGAGGCCAGACGTGGTGGGTCATGCCTGTAATCCCACCACTTTGGGAGGCCTAGGTGGGCAGATCACCAGGTCAGGAGACAGAGACCATCCTGGCTAACACAGTGAAACCCCAACTCCACTAAAAATACAAAAAACTAGCCAGGCGTGGCGGCGGGCGCCTGTAGTCCCAGCTACTTGGGAGGCTGAGGCAGGAGAATGGCGTGAAACCAGGAGGCAGAGCTTGCAGTGGGCCAAGATCGCGCCACTGCACTCCAGCCTCCAGCCTGGGTGACAGAGCAAGCCTGTCAAAAAAAAAAAAAAAAAAAAAAAAAAGAGAGAGAGAGAGAGAAGAGGGGCCTCTCTGTTTAGACCATCTAGATTCTATAAAGGCAAGAGTGAGAGGAAGGCCAGAAATCTAGAAGCAGCAAGAAGTCTATGTAATATTTAGTCAAGCTAAGGGAAAGATTAAGGCCATCTGGGTCAGACCCAAGTTTGAGAAATGCCCTTTACTATAGGTAGTATTTTATTTATTTTATTTTTTTTCCTCCTTCTCCTCTTCCTTTTCCTCCTCTTCCTCCTTCCTCTTCTTTTTCTTCTTTTTCTCTTGGAATATAATAAAAGGATCATGAGTCATAATGAAAATGAATAAAATAAAATCACTTTTTAAAGATGCTACCCTATTAATTTTAACTTTTAGAGCCTAAAATTTATCATAAGACTTCAAAAAATTAGCTAGGTTTTTTTTTGTTGAAAACAAATGCATAATATAGTCCAGAAACATTTTAAAATGTGGGAATCATACATGTGTAAAATTTGCATGCTATTTTTATTAAAGCAAAATATTGAGAGATCATGACGTTAACAACATGAATTAACAAGCATGAAAAAAGTATAGAAAAAGTATCTATTTAAAAAGCACACTTCATTCCTGTGCGGTGAAAAGAAAATAATTCAAAAAAGGCATTAGCTTGCCTTAATTAAAATGAAATAAACCAATCTAGGATTATTAATATGGAACCAATGCAGTTGTTGAAATATAACTGAGTAAAATAAGCATTTATTTGGAGGATAATATAAGATGTGTATGAATGCAGAAGTATGAGATCAGTTAACAGAACACTAAATAATCAAGGAAGTAGGCAGAAAACTGAAATGAGAATGTTATTTTAGAAAGAGGGCAGAAAAAATCTGTAATAAAGAGCATCAGTGAAGGAGGACGTACAGGATCTTAAACTGATAGAACAACGGTTGAGTAGATATTAGGGAGAGAGGAAAGTTAGGGAAGTCAATGTTTCAAGCCTGGGCAATGGGCTAAATTTTGCTAAGTTTCCAGAGAAGAATCATTTTTATGAGATAATATTTCACTTCATATTTTAGATGAACTGTTAGGTTTGAGTTGCAAATTTTCTGCCTAACAGCAAGTAATAATTATGCCTTATAAGCCAAAGGTCATGTAAAACACAAATACAGAAGACATTTTCTATCTCTACCTATTAAGAATTAGAAGAATGGACTTATTTAAAAGAGATGATGACAAAATACAAGTTAAAATAAGACAATATAAGATTTCAAATTGTTAGGAGAATATAAGAAAGAGAATGTCATCGGGTGGTAAAATTTTAACGTACGTGATATTTTAAAGAGTTAATAAAGAGTTAAGTAAAAGAAATAATCACAGAAAAAATAAAACACCTTAAATGGTGCTTAAAGGTTTAAGAGAGAATCTTTGGCAAACCATTACAAATGCTTTGGCTTTCTCAATGACACCATATGGAGATGATAATCATAGTGAAATACTAAGACTCAGGTGACCTTCATGAAATTCTTCTTCAGCAGATATGAACATATACCAAAGTTAGATCCATTTTGGTTATTTGGTGGAATGGATATTTCACCTAATGAAGCTGGAATATTTCCATATGTGTTCCATATTTTAGAGTTTTCTTGAAGAAAAACCATGATTATAAATGTTAAAATTCCCTTAGAATGGCCACTTGAAAACAAAATGTAGTTTTTTAAGACTGGTGTCAAATTAATTTTGCCAGATTTGCTCTGCACAGTAAGAGCTGCACTGTGACAATATTTCAAGTTAAAAATTACTCTCAAAGTTTTCTCAAGTTCAACTTTAATATATTTAATGTATTTGAAATGTTTGGTTTCATTTATACTTTAATATTGGAATTAAATTAAAATTTTGAAGCTCATATTAATCATTTAAATGAGAAAAATACTGAAGGACACATTCATTTAAAAAATATTTTAACTTACCACTAACTTGTTATTCATTATTAGCTCTATGTCTCCATTATTAAGATACAAGTCAGAATACTGTGAAATCAACTTGACATATCTGGAAAATGTTTAGTCTGAAAGGCTGACATTTTCTAGGTCATAGCTCTTCATATGAGATTAAAACATCTTATAAGTATCAGGAAATTCTGCTATTTAACAGACATGCAATTCAAGATTAAATGTACCTTTAAGGTACATTCACTCTGAAAAATGGTTTGGCACTTTCTTATAAAGTTACACACTTACTGTAAAATCCAGTAATTCCACTCTTAGGTATTTACCAAAGATAAATGAAGCTTATCATAAAACAAAAATCTTTACACAAAGTTTATAGTGGCTTATTCATTATTGTCTAAACCAAAAAAAAAAACTTCCATGGGTGAACAAATAAACAAATTGTGATATATCCATACTTAGCAAAGAAAAGCAGCAAAATACTGAAACGTATAATAGCTACGATAAATCTCAAATATATTACGCTAAGTGAAATAGCCAAATTCAAAAGGTTACATCCTAGATGATGTATTACTCTGTTCTCACACTGCTATAAAGACATACCTGAGGCAGGGTAATTTATGGAGAAAAGATATTTGTTTGACTCACAGCTCCACAGACTGTTCAAGAGGCATAGCTGAGGAAGCCTCAGGAAACTTACAATCACGGTGGAAGGCAAAGCAGAAGCAGACATGTGTCCATAGCAGGAGCAGGAAGAAGAGACATAAGGGGAAGGTGACACATGCTTTACAACAACCAGATCTCATGAGAACTCTATCACAAGAACAGCAAGGGGGAAATCCGCCCCCATGATCCAATCACCTCCCACCAGGCCCCTCTTCCAATACTGAAAATTACAACTCAACATGAGATTAGGGTGGGGACACAGAGCCAAACTATATTCTAACCCCAGCCCCTCCCAAGTCTCATGTCCTCACATTTCAAAACACAATCATGCCTTCCCAACAATCATTCAAAGTCTTAACTCACTCCAGCATTAACTCAAAAGTCTGAGTCCAAAGTATCATCTGAGACAAGTCAAGTTCCTTCCATCTACGAGCCTGTAAAGTCAAAAACAAGTTAGTTACTTCCAACATACAATGAAGGTACAGGCATTGGATAAATGCTCCCATTCCAAAAGGGAGAAATTGGCCAAAACAAAGGGGCTACAGGCCCCATGCAAGTCTGAAACCCAGCAGGGCAGTCAAATATCTTTTAGCTCCAAAATAATCTCCTTGGACACCATTTCTAATATCCAGGCCATGTTCATGCAAGGGGTGCACTCCCAAGACCTTGGGCAGCTCCACTTCTGTGGCTCTGCAGGGTACAGACACCACAGCTGCTTTCATGGGCTGGCATTGAGTGCCTGTGGCTTTTCCAGGTGCACAGTGCAAGCTGTCAGTGGATCTACCATTCTGGGGTCTGGAGGACAGTGGCCCTTTTTTCATAGCCCCACTAGGCAGTGCCCTAGTGTGAACTCTGTGTGGGAGTTCCAGCTCCACATTTCTCTTAATAGAGGTTCTCCATGAGGGCTCTGCCCCTGCAACAGACTTCTGCCTGGACATCCAGGAATGTCCATACATCCTTTGAAATCTATGCAGGTGTTTCCAAGCCTCAACTCTTGCCCTCTGCACACACACAGGCTTAACACCACATGGAAACACTGGAGGATGCTGACTTGCATCCTCTGGAGCAGTGGCCTGAGCTGTACCTTGACCCCTTTTAGTTATGACTAAAGCTGGAGCAGATGGGATGCAGGGTGCCATGTCCTGAGGCTGCACAGAGAAGTGGGACCCTGGGCCTGGCCCATGAAACCATTTTTCCCTCATAGGCCTCCAGGTCTTGATAGGAGGGGCTGCCACAAAGGTCTCTGAAATGCTTTGGAGGCATATTCTCCATTTTCTTGGCTACTAATATTCGGTTCCTCTTTACTTATGCAAATTTCTACAGCCAGCTTACATTTCTTCCAAGAAAATTGTTTTTTTCTTTTCAACCACATGGTCAGGCTACCAGTTTTCCAAAGTTTCATGCTCTGATTCCCTTTTAAATATAAGTTCCAGTTTCTTAGTTTGTGCATATGAGCATATGGTATTAGAAGCAGCCGGCTCATATCTTGAATGCTTTGCTCCTTAGAAATTTCTTCTTCCAGATACCCTAAAACATCGCTGTCAAGTTCCAAGTTCCACAGATCTCTAGAATAGGGACACAATGCCTCCAATCTCTTCGCTAAAGCATTACAGTGCGCAAAATGTTTGACGATTACTCCCATTCCCAATAATTTCCTCATGTCGATCTGAAACCACCTCAGCCTGGACTTTATTGTCCATATCACTATCAGCATTTTGTTCACAACCATTCAACAAGTCTCTAGGAAGTTGCAAACTTTCCTCATCTTATATCTTCTTCTGAGCTTTCCAAACTGTTCCAATCTCTTCTTGTTACCCCGTTTCAAAGCTTCTTCCACATTTTCACATATCTTTATAGCAATGTTCCACTTTTTTGGTACCAATTTTCTGTATTAGTCCATTCTCTCACTGCTATAAATAACTATTTGAGACTGGGAAGCTTATAAAGAAAAGAGGTTTAATTTACTCACAGTTCCACTGACTATGCAGGAGGCATGGCTGGGGAGGCCTCAGGAAACATACAATCATCATAGATGGCAAAGAGGAAGCAAGCACATCTTCTCACGAAGATGGCAGAAGGAAGGAGCAGAAGGAAGAGAGAGAGCAAAGAGACCACACACTTTACTACTAGATCTCCTGAGACCTCTATCACAAGAACAGCAAGCAGAAATCTGCCTCCATTATCTAATCACATCTTACCTAGCCCCTTCTCCAACACTGGGACTTACAATTTTATATGAGATTCGGGTGGGGGCACAGAGCCAAACCATATCATATGACATTCTTAAAAAGGAAAAGCTGTAGAAACAGATAACAGATCAAAAGAGAATAGTGATTGTCAGGTGTTAGAGGTGTGTGTAGGGTTGAAACACACAAATGCAAAGTGTGATATTTCGCAGTGATGAAAGAGCTGTGTATCTGTATTGTGGTGGTAGGTACAATACTAATTGAATTTTTAAAAACTTAGAGAACTGTACATCAAAGAGAAAGAATTTAACTGTATGCCATAAAAGAAAAAAACGTTTTTCTTTGAAATTATTTAATTGACAAAATCTTCTTATAAGAAAAAAGCTACACTTAAAATGTTTACATGATATATCAGAGAGTATATAAATTCCCTTCTGTTTTAACAAACTCAATTAAAAATGTTAGTGTATATTAAAATGTTCTCCTGGTTAGTATAGATTTTAAAACCAGTCAATACAAATTTGTGGTTACTATATCAAGAATAATTACTGTTGTTTAAATAACCATGGCGTGATACAGTACAGAGCCAATAATTTATATTTTGAGAGAAGTAAATGTATGTTTCAGTTCTGATATGTGGTTATTATATGAAATTTAAAGAATCACTTTGACTTACTGAGATCTTAATATTTTTTCAAAAAGCATATTTTAAAAATTGACCCATTATTTATTTTAAGATGACCTACCAAAATTTATTAGGTGCTCTATTATGTTAATAAATAATATACATTTTACAGGAATCTCAGAAACTCTTTCTCTATTCCTTTCACTGTGAGCAAAAAGTTTGACTTAAGAAAAGGGCAGCAAATTCAATGCAATAACTCCAGGGAAGCCACAGGTAGTGTGAAATGCTATAAAGGAGGAGGGAAATATAAATATTATATATATATAATATTATAAATATATGATATTTAATATATAGCATATATTAAAGGACTAGAATGTTGGCATTAATAGATATTTTAATAATTTCTCTTTAACTCTTAGAGAAAACAGAAGCCATTGGAATAGAAGCATTTCATCATAGGAAGGACAATATTGACTGATTGATTGTTTTGTCACACTAGTTGTCCTGTTAGGAATAAACTGTAGAGGGGCAAGGGCAAAAATCAGAAAGGCCAGTCAAGAGGCTATTGCAACAATTCCAGTGACAGATGGTGACTTGATCAGAAAGGCTTATTAACTGACCAATTACTGAGGGGAAGCTGGAGGGAATGGAGAATGGAAAAGTTTTGAAACGGTCTGTATGGAGTAAGTGCATGATATTGGAAGGAAAGTCATTGACATGGAGAGAATAGAGTAATATAAGGGAAATAAAGACAGGAATTATCATTAAAATACTTGATGATTGCACATAGGCAATATGCAAAAAGGAAGAGTAGGAATACAAAGAATACTAAGAGAAATGCAAATCAAAACCACAATGAGATACCATCTCACACCAGTTAGAATGGCGATCATTAAAAAGTCAGGAAACAACAGGTGCTGGAGAGGATGTGGAGAAATAGGAACACTGTTACACTGTTGGTGGCACGGTAAACTAGTTCAACCATTATGGAAGTCAGTGTGGCGATTCCTCAGGGATCTAGAACTAGAAATACCATTTGAACCAGCCATCCCATTACTGGGTATATATCCAAAGGACTATAAAACATGCTGCTATAAAGACACATGCACACATATGTTTATTGTGGCACTATTCACAATAGCAAAGACTTGGAACCAACCCAAATGTCCAACAACGATAGACTGGATTAAGAAAATGTGGCACTTGCAAGAACAAAAAACCAAACACCGCATATTCTCACTCATAGGTGGGAATTGAACAATGAGAACACATGGACACAGGAAGGGGAACATCACACTCTGGGGACTGTTGTGGGGTGGGGGGAGGGGGGAGGGATAGCATTGGGAGAGATACCTAATGCTAGATGACGAGTTAGTGGGTGCAGCGCACCAGCATGGTACATGTATACATATGTAACTAACCTGCACATTGTGCACATGTACCCTAAAACTTAAAGTATAATAATGATAAATTTAAAAAAAAGTTCAAAAATGTAAAAAAAAAAAAAAGAAAAGAAAATGTGGCACATATACACCATGGAATACTATGCAGCCATAAAAAATTATGAGTTCATGTCCTTTGCAGGGACATGGATGAAGCTGGAAACCATCATTCTTAGCAAACTATCGCACGGACAAAAAACCAAACACCACATGTTCTTACTCATAGGTGGGAACTGAACAATGAGAACACATGGATACAGGAAGGGGAACATCACACACCAGGGCCTGTTGTGGGGTGGGGGGAGAGGGGAGAGATAGCATTAGGAGATATACCTAATGTTAAATGACGAGTTAATGGGTGCAGCACACCAACATGACACATGTATACATATGTAACAAACCTGCACGTTGTGCACATGTACCCTAAAACTTAAAGTACAAAAAAAAAAAGAATACTAAGAGAATACTTGCTAGAAGTGCCAAAAACAGGCAAAAATTAATTGATTAATTAATTAATTTTTAAAAAATAAAAAAAAAACATCTTCAGAGTGATTACCACTTTGGGAAATCTGCCTACCATCATTAAAATTGACAGACACCCATGGCCACTAACTTAGTTTAGTCAGGTCCAACTGTCAGAATGACATGTCTCCTGTCAGTGTTGCCAGATTTGTGGGATATTGGGGCCAACATAAAATGGTTTTCAAGCTTATTCTGAGAATATAGAAAGTTACCAAATAAAAAGAGTAGCAAAGTTTGTTTTTCCCTGAAGATTTCATGAGTGAGCTTTACAAAAACTTTTGAATTCTTCGAAAATATACTAAATCATGTTCTGTTCTGTTTGTGAACTGTTTGAACCTCTTGGGACCTGTAGGAATTGCTAACAAGCTCTTAAATGTCTCCATTGCACCATATCATTTTTAGAAAGACCAATTTGTCTCATCTTTGGGCAATGTGCTATACACAAAATATTTCTGTTTTATGTTTCTTTTCTAATTTGTCTCAGCATAGCCTGTGAACTATTGAAGTTCTTTGCCCTCCATCAGATAGAAATAAGAAAGCCAAGAAACTAAGTTTCTAACACAAAGTGCAAGGTTTTCCCATAAATTTTAAGTTCTTTTCTGATAAGACGTCTAGCGAGAAGTGAAGGCTATATACAGCTGTTTACTGTACAACTGTTACAGCTGTACATGATTAGTGTAGAAATTTAAAACAAGTAAAATTTTTGGTATTTGCAATGTAGTTTAATTGTATATAACTATGATATTATTACTTGTATGATTTTTTTAAGATAGGGTCTCACTCTGTCTTCTAGGCAGCAGTGCAGTGGCACAGTCATGACTCACTATAGCCTTGACCTCTCAGGCTCAAGCCATCTTTCCAAATTAGCTGGCTAACTTTTAAAACTGGTTTATGGAAACAGAGTCTCACTATGTTGCCCAGGCCAGTTTGTAACTCCTGTGCTCAAGAATCCTCTTGCCTCAGATTCCAAAGTGCTGGAATTCCAGGTGTGAGCCACTGTGCCTGGCCTACTTCTATCATTTTTCTTTCCCTTTTTAAATTAAACTCTTGGGTTAAAGGTAAAATACAATCCAAAAGTATTTTTTAATAAAAATCATGGATAATGGAGGTAGTCTATATCAGGACACCTGTAATACATTCAAGAATGTAGCCAGAAAAAGTTTTACAGCCTTAACCCTTTTATGAATAAAAATAAAAATTATAAGTGAATGAAATTTTCATGTTAAACAAGATGAGAAAAGAAAAAAAATAAAAAATAAAGGAAAGATAAAGCAAAAAATAATATTTGCTTTATCAATTTATCTAAATTGAGAAACAAATTATATAATTACTAAATAAAAATAATATTGTTTGGTAAAAAATTTTCAAGAGAGACCAATTACTAGCTACCTTAACCGACTTATATGTATAATAAAGGACAAGGAGGAAGTAACCATTGACATGACATACGATGCATTTAAAAAAATCCTACAATCTCTCTGCTATATATTTGAAAGATATAATGATAATTTCCTACAGAAATATAATTTGCCCAAATAGACCCTACTGTATGTAAAAAATTTAAATAAGCTAATTTCTCTATTAGGAAAAGAAAAATTTATCATGACACTTCCTCAAAATCAATCATTAAGCCCAGATGATTTCAAGGAAGACTTGTATCAAAATTTCAAAGCCTGGATAGTCCCAATGATTTTGAAATTTTTTGCACCTTATAAAAAAGAAAATTTCAAAAAATTAAGGAAAATCTAATACTTTTTGTAAAGTAAGCATGGCATTTATACCTAAAACTACTACAGTTAGAAAAGAAAATTATGGACAAATATCAGTTATTAATACTGATTGAAATGTAAAAATATTAGTAACAATACAACACATCATTAAGAAACTGATACATTTTGATCAAGTGTGATTTATTCTGGGAATATGATGTTGATACAATATTAGGAAATCCATTGATATAAAAACCGCATGAATCTTCTGGTTTGATGATTTGCCAGGAGGACTCATAGTCTTATTCATGGCTATCATATATTACAGTAAAAGGATGCAAAGCATATAAGTAAAGGGAAATGTCATATGTGGCAATGTCCAGTGGAAACCAGCTATGAAAGTTTCTAGAAGTCCTTTCCCTGTGGAATCATATGGGCTGTGCTTAATTCCCTCAGCAACAACTTTCGACAACATATATGAAATGTTGTCCACCAGGGAAGCTCATTAGGGATTTAGTGCCTAGGATTTCTATTAGGGGATAGTCATAAGGCACCTTCTGCGTAGCACCTATCAAAATTCCAGACTCCTAGAAGGAAAGAAAAAGGTTAGCATAAACCGCATTGTTTGTACAAGCAGTTTAGGCACAGTGAGCCATTCTTATCCATCAGAGTGATGGTAATCCTTCCAAAATCTAAGTTCTCAGCACCGGCCAAGCCTAATCTTTTAAACAGGCCTTTAGAAGGATAGAAATCAGGTCTGCTATATGTTAACTCTTTCTGCACACCATATTCATACATCTAAAAGTAAAAATCAGCTATTTTTCCTCTATAGAAGATGGAAAGTCCTTTGCAAAATGTATAATTTATTCCTGAGAGATGAAAAAAAGTACAAAATTGGTCATTGATGTTTACTTTCTTAACATGATATGGGAATTTTATATAATCTTAGTCCTAGAATCAGTATTTTACTTAATTCAGAAACACTACTTGTATTTCCTAAGATTTTAAAGAATGTATTGCACTCTTCTTACTAATGTTCAACTTAATAGTAGAGGTTAGCCAATTCCATTAGACATAATGAATCATTTAGAGACATAAGAATCAGAAACAAAAAGGAAACCTATTTACATGTGCAGATGATAAGGTTTTGTAACTAGAAAACCCTAGAGATTCAGTAATAAAACTAAATTAAAATAAAACAATTCAATAGTACAGCAAACATTAAAATAGAATATCTAATACATATACACAAGCAATAACAGGTAATATAATAACACATAAAATCAATATTCAACAATAACTATAAAATACTAAGAGATAAGTGTAAGAAGAAATGTGCAAAATCTACATGAAAAAAATTTAAAAGGCCTGAAAAATATAAAATTAAAATTATTAAAATGGGAAGAAGTCTTTTACTTTTGTGTAAAATGCTTAAACTTTATAGAATACAGCTTAGCTCCCTATAAGTTAATTTATAATATGACTGCAATCTCTGTAATATGTTAGTAAGTTTCTTTACATAATTAGACAAGTTGATACTGAAATTATATGTAAAAATAAACATACAAAATAAATATATGAAATATAAAAAAGAAATATAATAAACATATAAAAGTATACAAAATGTACAAAAATATACAAGTAAATATACAAAATTAACATGGAAATACTAAAAAGAAAGTTGTAGTATAGGGGAAGAAATTAGCCTTACCCAATATTAAACATACTGTATAAAACCTTACAATTAAAACTGTGCATTGGTGCATGCAGACATACAGTGAAATAGGATAAAGAAGTAATTATATAACAGAAATAAATGCAAGTAAAAAATAAACTTTAGTTTATGATAAAGGTAGAATCTTAAAACACTGAGATGATGAGGAGATTTGTAATGCATGGCTCTGGGATAAATCAATCAATCAATCAGTTTGCCATTTTGAAAAAGATATAATTAAATCCCTTCTCACATTATATAAAATAATAATTAAAATAAATGTAGCATTTACTCTTTTAAAGAAATCAAAGCATTCCAGGATGAGAGAAAACAGAGATGAATTCCTATATAACCCTATGTAGGTAAAATTCTTCTAAGTCTGAATAAAATTTCAGAGGCAATGAAAAAAATTAGTGGAACATTTGACTACATCCCAAAAAAAAGAAAAAAGAAAAGAAAAAGAAAAACTTTGCAAAGCAAAAACACCATATAGGAACACCAAAATACAATTGAAAAACTGGGAGAAAATATTTGCAACATTATTTTAACAATAAAAGACTTTCTTAATACAAATTGAGAGGAAAAGACTAAAAATTTCATAGAAACATAAGGGCAGAGATGTAAACTGACAACTCACAAAAATATGTCAAAAGCTCTTAGACATATGAACATTTAACTTTTCTTATTATAAGGGAAGAATAAATATAAACTGAGATATTATTTATTTTATGCCATTTTAGCCAGTTTAGATAGAAAGATGAGAGAGAGAGAGAGAGAGAGAGAGAGGCTGATGGAGGAATTACAGCGCTCTGTGGTGAGGATATGTGGAAAATGCACTCCCATGAACTTTTGAGGAAATGCCAGTTTGCACATTCCTAAAGAAGGATATTTGGTTTTATCCAAAAAATCTACATAGTACGTTACGGCTAAGCAATTTCACTTCCACAAATCTAAGTAAAATATAGGATATCACAAATTTAAGCAGAAGATAGGATATATATATGTGTGTGTGTGTGTGTATGCAACAATCATAATTTTCTTTTGTTTTCTTTTTTTTTTTTTGGACAGAGTCTCACTCTGTCACCAGGCCAGAGTGCAGTGGTGAGGCTCACTGCAACCTCCGCCTCCCAGGTTCAAACGATTCTCCTGCCTCAGCCTCCCGAGTAGCTGGGACTACAGATGCATGCCACCACACCCTGCTAATCTTTTGTATTTTTAGTAGAGACAGGGTTTCACCATGTTAGCCTGGATGATCTCGATTTCCTAACCTCGTGATCCCCACCTACCTTGGCCTCCCAAAGTGCTAGGATTACAGGCATGAGCCCTCGTGTTTAAACTATTTAAAATATTATAGTTAAAATTAGCTAAATGTCAAAACAAAGGAGATTGACTAAATCAGAAATGTATACAGACACAAAAGAGTACTATGTAACTGTAAAAAAAGAGAAAATTTTCTTTAAGTTAATATAGTATGATTACATTATAATTGTATATATAATTTTTATATGTAGCAGGCTATTTTTAGGTAAAATAAAAGTATAAAAAACTATACTCTATGTGGTGTTTAAAAATGGGAGGAGATAATAAAACATTCTGGTGGCTCCTCTAAAATCAAAAGTGGGAATACTAAGCCAGAGAGCAGAGGTGGATGGGAACATAGTGAAAATAATAGAACGAAGGGGGTAACATGTCAGTTCTCTGAATATACATTATGGTATGCTTCTGATAATTGGAACCATGTTAATATTTCACGTATGAGAGAGTGTGAGAGAACAAAAATAATCAATAATTATGGCAAAGGTACCATAAATAAAATTCAAACAGAAATAGATGAACCAAACTAAATTCAAATAAATAATATGATCACCCTGGAATGGCTAATGAACTAACCTAACTAAAGCATGAGGATTACATTTGGACTATATATCCTCAAGCTCAAAACAAACACAGTTTTAAACAAATATTAAAGTCTAGTTAGTAAGATTTTTGCAGAATTTAGGTTAGCATTTCTGAAATTTTTTATTGCACATTCTAAGATTGAGCAAGCAATTAAATATAACATGAATAATTAGATCTTATTTCTCACTGTTATGGTCGTATTCTAACATTCTCTCTCTCTCTCTCTCTGATCTCATCTGTTTATTTGAGTTCTGTTTGAACTTTTGGAATATTTTCTATTTATTTCATGGGATATTATTAGTTCTTTTATAGCACTGCATTTTTTATTATTTCTGTAAAATGTTATCTTTATTTGCCATTCCAAGTCTTGTCTTACAGAATCACATTTTTTAAATTAAGAAACTCTCATTTTTAAATTCCAGAAACAAAATTTATCTTTTGTTCATTCTGTTCCATCAACACAGCAATGATAATTCCTTCTGCCTGTCTTTCCTTTTAATTTTGTAAAAAAATTACTTGATAAATAATAATTGTACTTGATGTTTTGATATATATTCATCATTTAATGATTATATCAAGCTAAGTAACATATCTATCACCTATAATACTTATCATTTTTTGTAGTGAGGACATTTAAAATTTACTGTTCCAGTAATTTTGAAATATACAATATATTATTATTAAGTATTGTCAGCATTCTGTACAATAGATCTCAAAATCTTATTCCTCTTCCCTAAGTGAAATTTCTTACCTTTGATCAACACCTCCCATGACCCTACTCCCCAGCCTCTGGTAACCACTATTCTGCTCTCTACTTTTATAAGGTCAACATTTTAAAGTTCACATGTAAGGGAGATAATGAAGTAATTGTATTTCTTTTAAACTATTCTGGCCCCTTAACCCACTTGTGAGTTTATCTGAACTTGGTTTCAAAACATGTGAGATCACTTAACAGACAAGAAAGTTAGTATATGAGTGTACTGAGATTAGCAGAGGGAAGAATGTGCAACAGAAAATAAGGAGATTACCATAATTCCTTTGACGAGTTGGGGCATCTCTTATGAAGAGTACCGAGTGGGGTCTCCATTCTCAAGGCTAGGCAGTAATGAACCTTCAGCAGCTCAGCACTACCAACTCTCTTTTCTGCTGCTGGAATCAATGAAATTATTTGATTTTTTCATTGTGCAACAAGTAGGCACAAGCAAAATCTCTTTGCTTATTGAACTAGTTGGTATTGTTGAGAAATCAGGGGACTTGACAACTTCACTGTGAGTTCCATTGGAGAGTTAAAACTATTTCCTGTGTGTGATGTTCCCCTTCCTGTCATATACCTAACGCCAAATGAGGAGTTGATGGGTGCAGCACACCAACATGGCACATGTATACATATGTAACAAACCTGCACGTTGTGCACACGTACCCTAAAACTTAAAGTATAATAAAAAAAAAACAAAACTATTTCCGATTCACTGAGTCCAACTCCAATTTCACCAACCTCTCTTCCTCAGGCACCACAAACAAACGCATCTTACACTGCAAGCTTTTCTCAAGAACGTGAAGTTGTAGTTCCATACTGTTTTTTCTGCAGATTCTCACAGTCGTCAATGATAATGCAAATAATAATGGATTCCTTTTAACAAGAAAAATAAAAGATTGAAACAAATTAAGCACAAAAATATGAAACATAAAAGTAGGAGAATGCAATTAATTCAGCTAAACAGTAAAATTAATGGATTTTTAACTATTGAAAAGTGACCTGAATAGATAAATAAAATAGACAAATACCTAATAAGTACAGAATAAGTACAAAATAAAGAAATGACTGTCAGAAGAAGGGATATATAATCACAATAGAATAAAAACTAAAATATTTGGAAATTTAGAGAAAATGGGTAATATTCAAAAAATAATTAATTTTTTAAAATGTAGAACACCGAGACATACGGTAATGAGGGAATAATATCCTCCATCAGGAAGGTGTTTAGAAATGCCCACTAGTAATTAAGTTATAACTACCATATGATTCTTTTGAGAATTTTAGTTAAGTTTCAAAGAACAGAAATGTTCAATGCTATGCAAATGTTCACAGCCTACAGAAAAATACCAATCCATCATTAGGCTAATATCACAGGTTGACAAATATAATACATATGCTCTATAAATACATTTTAGTTACCAGTTTAATTATTAAAAATGAGTAAAATTACTCCAAATTGAAGGTAAAAGAGTTTAAATAATATAATTCACCATATTCAACTAAGGTTTAGCTGATACAAGTACAAGACTAGGATTGTGCATTTCATATAAAAATATTTCCTATTTCAGATGCCTTGTTAACACAAATTAATCAGTTATGTTATAAACACATAGTTAAGGGCTGAAAATATTTGATAAAAATCAGCCAATATTTAAAAAAAAAGTGAAATTGCAATATAGGAAAAATGTCCAAATATGATAAAGCATCTTTGCCAACATTTAATCATACACATCATAATAAAAGTAAAACATTAAATTCAAGGCCAGGCATGATGGCTCATGCCTGTAATTCCAGCACTTTGGGAGGCTGAAGCAGGAGGACCATTTGAGCCCAGGAGTTGGAGACCAGCCTGGGCAACATAGTGGGATCCCATCTGTAAAAAAAATGTAAAAACCACCTGGGTGTGGTAGTGCCTGCTTCTACTCTCAGCTACTCAAGAGGCTGAAGTGGGAGGATTGCTTGAGATTGGAAGGTCAAGGCTACAGTGAGCCTTGATCACACCATTTTACTCCAGCCTGGGTGACAGAGTGAGACCCTGTCTCTCTGAGTCCCCTGAAACCGTGTTACCTGCTGTGGGGATACCAAGATCTCTTTCCTAGATTTCAGGGAAGCAGGTTATAAGACCAGGATAATGCTATGCCTAAAAGCAGGGATAGTTGTGTATTTTGTAGAAAAACATTTCAGGATATTATTTTAATATTTTGGATTGTTTCTAAATTTAAAGCTAAGTCTAAAATCTATTTAGATTATTAAACATGGAAGTTTATTTCAATATTCTGTATATTTAAATGACTAATATTTAGTTTTACAAACCAGAATTTTCAAGATGAATCTCAATTTCACAGTGAAAAAAATAATCACTTGTGATTTAAATGAAATTTTATTAGTTAAAAAATTTTCTCCCTGAATCTGTAATAGAAAATAATAATAACAATAAAAATGTGACCACCTTGAATGCATTTCATTTTGACATCCTAAAATCCACACATACAGCCAGGTTTCTTGTCATAGTAATCAAAATAATCTGCCATTTTCATTTCACTACAGTAGGACACTTCTATTTTTATACCTGATCTTCATAATCATTATTTTAATTACATGTATAATATTTTATAGTATTTGTGTACTATGATTTAACACTTAACATTAGATAATTAGATTACTTTGAATTTTCAAATTTTACTTAATACATATTATTAATATTTTTGTGATAATTTACTTTTGTTTTTGAGTGATTTTTGGAAAATATAGAAAAGAAATAATTATTCATTTGAATTATTAATATTATAATAATACATCAATTTTCATATCAATAAAAAAAGGCTTATGACTCTTGCTAGTCAAGGCCATTTTATTTAACGGAATTGTGCATTTTATAAGCCCTTCTTGAAGTAAATATTTATACTAATTTTAATTTTTTTAAATTATACTTTAAGTTCTAGGGTACAAGTACACAACGTGCAGGTTTGTTATGTTGGTGTGCTGCACCCATTAACTCATCATTTACATTAGGCATATCTCCTAATGCTTTCCCTCCCTGCTCCCCACACCCGACAACAGGCCCCAGTGTGTGATGTTCTCCTTCCAGTGTCCAAGTGTTCTCATTGTTCAATTCCCACCTATGAGTGAGAATATGCGGTGTTTGGTTTTTTGTCCTTGTGATAGTTTGCTGAGAATGATGGTTTCCAGCTTCATCCATGTCCCTACAAAAGACATGAACTCATCATTTTTTATGGCTGCATAGTATTCCATGGTGGATATGTGCCACATTTTCTTAATCCAGTCTATCATTGTTGGATATTTGGGTTGGTTCCAAGTCTTTGCTATTGTGAATAGTGCTGCAATAAACATACGTGTGCATGTGTCTTTATAGCAGCATGATTTATAATCCTTTGGGTATATACCCAGTAATGCAATGGCTGGGTCAAATGGTATTTCTAGTTCTAGATCCTTGAGGAATCGCCACACTGTCTTCCACAATGGTTGAACTAGTTTACAGTCCCACCAACTGTATAAAAGTCTTCCTATTTCTCCACATCCTCTCCAGCACCTGTTGTTTCCTGACTTTTTAATGATTGCAATTCTAACTGGTGTGAGATGGTATCTCATTGTGGTTTTGATTTGCATTTCTCTGATGGCCAGTGATGGTGAGCATTTTTTCATGTGTCTTTTGGCTGCATAAATGTCTTCTTTTGAGAAGTGTCTGTTCATATCCTTCACCCACTTTTTGATGGGTTTTTTTTTTTTTCTTGTATATTTGTTTGAGTTCTTTGTAGATTCTGGATATTCACCCTTTGTCAGATGAGTAGATTGCAAAAATTGTTTCCCATTCTGTAGGTTGCCTATTCACTCTGCTGGTAGTTTCTTTTGCTGTGCAGAAGTTCTTTAGTTTAATTAGATCCCATTTGTCAATCTTGGCTTTTGTTGCCATTGCTTTTGGTGTTTTAGACATGAAGTCCTTGCCCATGCCTATGTCCTGAATGGTATTGCCTAGGTTTTCCTCTAGGGTTTTTATGGTTTTAAGTCTGACATTTAAGTCTTTAATCCATCTTGAATTAGTTTTTGTATAAGGTGTAAGGAAGGGATCCAGTTTCAGCTTTCTACATATGGGTAGCCAGTTTACCCAGCACCATTTATTAAATAAGGAATCCTTTCCCCATTTCTTGTTTTTGTCAGGTTTGTCAAAGATCAGATGGTTGTAGATGTGCGGTATTATTTCTGAGGGCACTGTTCTGTTTCATTGGTCTATATATCTGTTTTGGTCCCCGTACCATGCTGCTTTGGTTACTGTAGCCCTGTAGTATAGTTTGAAGTCAGGTAGCATGAGGCCTCCAGCTTTCTTCTTTTGGCTTATGATTGTCTTGGCAATGCAGGCTCTTTTTTGGTTCCATATGAACTTTAAAGTAGCTTTTTCCAATTCCATGAAGAAAGTCATTGGTAGCTTGATGGGGATGGCATTGAATCTATAAATTACCTTGGGCACTATGGCCATTTTATGATATTGATTTTTCCTATCCATGAGCATGGAATGTTCTTCCATTTGTTTGTGTCCTCTTTTATTTTGTTGAGCGTTGACCTCTCCTTGAAGAGGTCCTTCACATCCCTTGTAAGTTGGATTCCTAGGTATTTTATTCTCTTTGAAGCAATTATGAATGGGAGTTCACTCATGATTTGTCTCTCTGTTTGTCTGTTGTTGGTGTATAAGAATGCTTGTGATTTTTGTACATTGATTTTGTATCCTGAGACTTTGCTGAAGCTGCTTATCAGCTTAAGAAGATTTTGGGCTGAGACGATGGGGTTTTCTAAATATACAATCATGTCATCTGCAAACCGGAACAATTTGACTTCCTCTTTTCCTAATTGAATACCCTTTATTTCTCTCATTTGCCTGATTGCCCTGGCCAGAACTTCCAACACTATGTTGAATAGGAGTGGTGAGAGAGAGCATCCTTGTCTTGTGCCAGTTTTCAAAGGGAATGCTTCCAGTTTTTGCCCATTCAGTATGATATTTGCTGTGGGTTTATCACAAATAGCTCTTATTATTTTGAGATATGTCCCATCAATACCTCCCTGGGATGCAAGGCTGCTTCAACATATGCAAATCAATAAACGTAATCCAGCACATAAACAGAAACAAAGACAAAAACCACATGATTATCTCATAGATGCAGAAAAGGCCTTTAATGTGATATTTTAAAAATTAAATACTTTTAAAAATAATTCACTTTAGTAATCCAATTATGTTTATTTGTATTTCTTTGATTATTAATGTTTGCGAGCATCAATGTTATTTACTTTCTTAAATTACATTGGAGAAATTGTTAAGTTATTCATTCTTATGAGTAGGCAAATTAAATACCTAATTGCATGCATCTGTCATTAGCTACATTTTTTCCCAGATGAATTTCTAAAACAAAGATAGAGTAGGAAAAAAAATATCTGCAATACTATTTTAAAATGCCTTTTATTCCTTGAGTACGTATTGAGTTTTTATTTCTTAGTTGTGGCATATAAAAATATTTTTTATCTTATCAAGAGGATGCATGTCTCTTTGGGATTAGACCCTTAAAAGAATATGACACTTTAATGAGTATGACACATGAGCTCTTACAAGTCTGATATTTAACAGATCAAGTTAAATTAAATAACAAAGAGACAGGTTCCATATGGTAAGCTTCCTAGGAGAAACTACCCAGTACACTTCTACTCTTATTATAATGATTTCTTATGGTCATTTTTATATAAAAGAAGAGGAAATGAGGAATCATTACGAGCAAAGAAAAAAGTATAGCAGAGAATATTATTAGAGTTAACTAAACCTATCTTCTTCTATTCATCTAATTTAAGCATTTGTGAAGGGTTTATATGACCAGATTACAATAAAATTATATAGAATATAAAAATCTTCTTAGTCTTATAACTCCAGTGTTCGCAGCTCATTACTGCTAGAATTATTTTCTATGATAGAAATCTGCTATAAATATTCACACAAGATCCTTTGTCTGGCTTTAAGTAACGTTACCTGTTTTGATTTATACAAATCTCTTCTCCAGACCTTCTTCTACAATACCATAGAGTCAAAACACTTCAAACTTTCTCTCATTCTCTGAATAGGCTGTACATCAAGTTTTGCATTTTTCAGATTCTTAGCATGTCTTTCTCCATCTGTGTTAGTTTCCTATTGTTATGTGTAACAAACTGTCACAAACTTAGTGGCTTAAAAACAACACCAATTATTATTTTACAATTCTGAAGAAGTCTAAGATGGGTCAGCAGGACAGCAGTTACTCTCGAGATTCTAGGGGAGAATTAATTTCTTGCCTTTTCCATTTTCTAGAAGATGTATGCATTACTTGGCTCATGGCCCTGCAACAATTCAACCTCTGCCTCTTTTGTCACATCTTCTTCTCTGAGGCTGATCCTCTCACTTCTCTCTGGGGTTCTTGATTACATCAGGCCCATATGGTGGGATAATATCCATTTTAGATATTTAATTTAATGCCATTTGCAAAATCCCTTTTTCATTTTCAGTAGCATATTTACAAGTCAGGACATGGACATATTTTAGAAGGCATTATGCTGCCTATTACATCTTTTCTACCTAAAAAATTGGTAGTCATTCCTCCTGTTCCAAGTTCAAATGTCACCCCCTCATGAAATTTTTGCGTATCTCCAGATGGAGGTGATGTGGTCTTCCTTCTCTTTCTTCAGGGACTCTAATGGCTAATAAACTTGCCATCTTTCCTTTTTATCCCTTTAATTTTTCTATTCATGAAGGCTATTTTTCACCAATTTTATTTTCATTAATTTGTCCATCTTGTCTATCCACAAAGACATTTTCCTTTTTAAAAATCTGTCTATCTTATTAAAGTTTGCTATTTTTCAATCTAATAACTTCCATGTATTAAAATATGCTATTTTACACCTTACTATTTGAGGAAGGCCAATAATATAAATAACTGAGGAAAGTGGGGCAAGATTGATGAAAAGAAGGCTCCAACAATTGTCCGCCCTATAGAAACACCAAATTGAAGAAATATCCGCACAAAACAAAGCACCTCCATAAGAACCAAAAATCAGGAGTGCAATCACAGTGTGTGGTTTTAACATTATATTATAAGGAAAGAGGCACTGAAGAGGAAAGACAATCTTGAATCACCTACACCAGCCCTCCTTCATCCCCCAGCAATGGCTGAGTGGTATGGAAAGACAAACTGTGCATTCAGGGGAGGCAGCAAACAGTAATTGTGCAACTTGACGTTGAAACTCAGTACTGCCCTGTCACAGCAGAAAACAACACAGGGCAAAACTCAGCCAGTGCCTACAGACCGAGCTTCTCTAGCCAGAGGAAAATTCTCCATTTCAGTGGTAGGAGCCTGAGTTCAGGCAAGACCCACCACTATGGGCTAAAGTTCTCAGGGGTCTTAAATAAACTTAAAAGGCAGTCTAGGCCAAAGAGACTTCAATTCCTGGACAAGTCCTGGTGATGTGCTGGGCTTGAAGCTAGTGGATATTGGGTGGAGATGACCTAGTGAAACACCAGCCAGTGCAGCCAAGAGAGTGCTTGCATCATCACTGCCCCAAACACAGGCAGCAGTTTGCAGCTCTGGAAGAGACTCCTTCCCTCCTCCTAAGGAGAGGAGAAGGGAGAATAAAGAGGACTTTGTATTGAAACTTGGACATCAGTGTAGCTACCGAAGAATAGGGTATCAGGAACAGTCTTGAGGCCCCCATTCCAGGCCCTAGCTCCTGGTTGACATTTCTAGACACACCCTGGGCCAGAAGGGTACCTATTGCCTTGAAGGGAAAGATCCAGTCCTGGCAAGATTTATCGCTTGCAGACTTAAGAGCCCTTGGGCCTTCAATAAACATCAGTGGTACCCAGGCAGTTCTCACCACAGGCCTTGAGTGAGACCCAGGGCCATGTTGGCTTCAGGGGTGACCCAGCACATTCTCATCTGTGGGAACCATGGGGAGAGACTCCTTCTGCTTGAGAAACAAGAGAATGAATGAAGGGGACTTTGTCTTAGAGCTTAGTTCCTAGCTCAGCCACAGTGATGTAGAGAAACAAGTAGGTTGATGGGGTCCCCAATTCTAGGCTCTGGCTCTTGGACAGCATTTCTGGGCCTGCCCTAGGTGAGAGAAGAGCCTGCTGACCTGAAGAGACAGAATCAGATCAGGCAGGATTCAGTGGCCCCTTAGTGAACATTGGCAGTAACCAGGCAGTAATTGCCACAGACCTGGGATGGTGGTGGCCGTGGGAAGAGACTCTTCTGCTTGAGGAAAAGGGAAGGAAGAGTGGAAAGGACTTTGTCTTACAGTGTGTGTGCCAGCTCAGCCACAGTAGAATAGAGCACCAGGTAGATTCCCATGCTTCCTTTCACGAGGTTCTGTCTATCAGATGGCATCTCTGGACCCAACCAGGGCTGAAGGCAATTCGTGTCCCTGAAGGGAAGGACACAGACCTGGTGAAATTTGCCTTCTGCTGATTGTAGAGCCCTTGGGCCTTGAGAAAACATAAGTGGTAGCCAGGTAGTAGACACCTTAAGCCTTGGGCAAGACCAAGTGTTGTGCTGGCTTTGGATCTGACTCAGCACAGTCCCACTACTGGTGCTCACAGGGGTGCCTGTGTCACCCATACCCCAGGTCCAGGCAGCTCAGCACAGAGAGACAGACACTTTGTTTGGTTGGGGGGAAGTAAAGGAAAAGAACAAGAGTTTCTACCTGATATCCCAGGACATTTTCCCAGATCTTACCCAAGACGACCAAGACAGTACCTGTATAAGTCTGAAAGAGCCACAGTATTTTTGTGCATGGGGTGCTCCCTAATGCCTACATGGCTACAGTGATCAAAGACTAAGGTCCCAACACCCAAGTCCCTTTTAATACTTGGAAAAACTTGCCAAGGACATGTATAAACAATCCAAGACTGCAAAAATTACAATCAATATCTAACTCTTCAATGCCAAGAAAAAAAAAACGATGGACATCCACAGGCATCAAGACCATCCAGGAAAATATATCTCACCGAATGAACTATATAAGATATCAGTGATCAATTCAAGAGAGACAGAGATATATACAAAATATAACACAATAAATTAAGGCTTATCACAATAAAAATATCCTTCATTAAAATAAAGACAGGAAGGAAGAAAACATCACAAAACAACCAGAAAACAAATAAAAAAATGGCAGGAGTCAATTCCTATTTATCAATAATAACATTGAATGAAAATGGACCAAACTCTCCAATCAAAAGACATAAAGAGGAGAAATGGATGAAGAAAACCAAGGCCCCAAAATTATGTTGCCTACAAGAAACATATTTCGGCTATAAAGGCATACATCCACTAAAAATAGAAGGATGGAAAAAGATATTCCATGCCAATGGAACCAAAAAAAGGAAAAAAGTTGTCTATATTTATATTGGACAAAATAGATTTTAAGACAAAAACTATAAAAAGAGGCAAATGTCAGAATATAATGATAAAGGGGTCAGCTCAGCAAGAGAATATAACAATTGTAAATATATGTGCACCCAACAATGGAGCACACAGATATATAAAGCAAATATTACTAGAGCTAAAGAGAGAGCTAGACCTCAATAAAATAATAGCTGGGGATTTCAACACCACATTTCAGCATTGGAAAGATCATACAGACAGAAAATCAACAATGAAACATCAGATTGAAGGTGGACTTTAGACCAAATGGACCTAATAGATGTTGCACAGAATATTTTATCCAATGACTGCAGAATTCACATTCTTCTCCTCAGCCCATGGATCATTTTGAAGGGTATGTTATGTCACAAACCTAGCCTTAAAAATTCCAAAATTACTGAAATTATATTAAATATCTTTTCTGACTACAAGGCAGTAAAACTAGAAATCAATAACAGAGAAATTTTGGAAACTATGCAAGCACATGGAAATTAAATAATATTCTCCCAAATGACTAGTGGGTCAGTGCAAAATTAAAGAAGAAAATCTAAAAAAAAAAACAAAAAAAAAACAAATGCACATGGAAACACAACATATCAAAACCTGTGGTATTCATCAAAAGCAGTACTTAGAATGTTTATAGCAAGTGCTTCAATCAAAAAAGTAGAAAAACTTCAAAAAACTACTTAATGATACATCTTAAAGAACTAGAAAAGAAAGAGCAAAGTAAACCTAAAATCAGTAAAGGAAAAGAAATAATAAAATCACAGCATAAATAAATAAAATTTAAAAGAAAAAACCCCAAAAGTTGTTTTTTTTAAGTTAAACAAAATTGACAAATCTTTAGCTTGACTACCGAAAAAAGAGAAGATCCAAATAAATAAAATCAGACATGAAAAAGAAGATATTACAACTGATACTTCAGAAATTCAAAGGATTCTTAGAAGCTGCTATGAGGAGCTACATGTCAAGTAATTGGAAAACCTTCATGGTCAAGATTTGACCATGTAGAAATAGAAAACCTGAACAAGCCAATAACAAATACTGAGATCGAAGCCCTAATAAAAAAGCCTTCCAGCAAAGAAAATCCAGGAATTGATGGTTTCACTACTGAATTTTACCAAACATTTGTACAAAAAGCTAATACCAATCCTACTCAAAATATTTTGAATAATAGTGGATGGAACACTTCCACACTGATTCTATAAGGCCAGTATTACTCTGATACCAAAATCAGACAAAGACATATCAAAAAAAGAAAACTACAGGCCAATATTCCTGAAGAACATTTATGCAAAAATTATCAACAAATTAGTAGCAAAGTGAATTTGATAATACATTGAAACAATTATTCACCATGACCAAGTAAGATTTATCTCAGTGAAGCAAGGATGCTCCAACTTGAACAAATCAAATAATGTGATATTAACAAAATGAAGTAAAAAATCGTATGATCATTGAAATTCATGCTGAAAAAGCATTTAATAAAATTCAACATCCTCTCCTGATTAAAACTCTCAAAAAACTGGATATAGAAGGAACAATCCTCAACAGAATAAAAGCCATATACAACACACCCACAGCTAGTATAATACTAAATGCAGGAAAACTGAAAGCCTTTCCTCTAAGATCTGTAACAAAACAAGGATACCCACTTCACCAGTGTTATTCAGCATAGTACTGGAAGTCCTAGCTAGAGAAAGCAGACAAGATAAATAAATGAAGAGCATCCAAATTCGAGACAAAAAAGTCAAATTATCCTTGTTTGCAGAAGATATGATCTTATATTTGAAAAACCTAAAGACTCCACCAAAAAAATCATTTGAATTGATAAATTCAGTAAAGTTGCAGCAAAAGAAATCAACATGCAAAAATCAGTAGCATTTCTTTAAGCCAACATGAACAATCTGACAAAGAAATAAAAAAGTAATGCCGTTTACAATAGCCACAGATAAAATTAAATACTTAGAAATTAACTTAATCAAAGAAGTTAAGGGTCATTGTAATGAAAACTGTAGAAAATTCACCAAGGAAATTAAACAGGATGCAAAAAAGATGGGAAGATATTGCATGTTCTTGGATTGGAAGAATCTATATTGTTAAAAGCAATTCAATATTATTTTAAGCATTTACAGGTTTAATTCAATCCCTATCAAAATATCAATGACATTCTTCACAGAAATTGAGAAAAACAATCCTAAAATTTATATGGAACCACAAAAGACTCAGAATAGTCAAAGCTACCCTGAGCAAAAAGAACAAAACTGAAGGAATCACATTGCCTGACTTCAAATTATACTACATAGCATTAGTAACCAAAACAGCATAGCTCTGGCATAAAAGAAACAGGCACCTTGACCAACAGAATACAATATAAAATCCAGAAATAAATCCATACATCTGCAGTGAATTCATTGTTGAAAATGGTGCCAAGAACATACATGGGGAAAGGACAATCTGTGAAACACATGGTGCTGGGAAAACTGGGTATCCACATGCAAAATAAGAAAACTCAACCCTCATCTCTCACCATATGCAATAATCAAATCAAAATGGATTAAAGACTTAAATCTAAGACCTCAAATTATGAAAATCCTAAGAGAAAACACTGGGGAAACTCTCCAGGACATTGGACTGGGCAAAGATTAATACAGTAATACCCCACAAGCAAAAGTAACTAAAGCAAAAATTAACAAATGAGTTAAAAAGTTCAAAATCTTCTGCTCCACAAAGGAAATGATCCAAAAAGTAAAGAGACATCCTTCAAAATGGTACAAAAAATTTGCAAACTATCCATTTGACAAGATATTAATAAGCAGAATACATAAGGAGCTCAAACAACTCTATAGGAAAAAAAGTGTGGTAATCTTATAAAATATGGGCAAAAGATTTAAATAGACATTTTTTAAAAGAAGAAATACAAATGGCAAACAGGCATGTGAAAAGATGTTCAACATCATTGACTATCAGAAAAATGCAAATACAAACTACAATGAGATATCACCTCACCCCAGTTAAAATGTCTTATATCCAAAGACAGGAAATAACAAATGCTGGTGAGGATGTGGAGAAAAGGGAACTTTTATACACTGATAGTGGGAACGTAAATTAGAACAACCACTTTGGAGAACAGTTTAGAGGCTCCTCAAAAAACTAAAAATATAATTACTATATGATTCAGCAATCACATGGCTAAGTATATACTAAAATAAAGGAAATCAGTAATCAAAGAGATAATTGTTCTTCCATGTTTATTGCTGCATTATGGCATAATAGCCAAGATTTAGAAGCAACCTAATTGTCATCCACGGATTAATGAATAAAGAATAAATGGTACATATACACAGCGGAGTACTATTCAGTCATGAAAAAGAATTAGATTCTGTCATTTACAATAACATGGATGGAAGTAGAAGACGTTAGCTTAAGTGAAATAAGCCAGACAGGGGAATACAAAATTTGTATGTTCTCACTCATCTGTGGGAGGTAAAAAAAAAAAACAATTGAAATCGTAGAGATAAAAAGTAGAATCATGTTTACCAGAGACTGGGAAAGGCAGTGGGGAGCAGATGGAATGTGCATTGTTAATGGGTACAAAAACAGAGTTAGACAGAATCAATAAGATCTAGTATTTGATAGAACAGAGTGACTGCAATCAACAATCATTTGTTGTACATTTAAAAATAACAAACAGAGTATAATTGGAATATTTTAATACAAAGAAAGGATAACTGCTTGAGGTAATGGATTCACCATTTACCCTGATGTAATTATTATATATTGCATAACACCATCAAAATATTTCATGTACCCCATAAATACATACACCTATTATGTATATACAAACATTAAAAATAAAATCTATATGTTGAAAATAAGTAAGCAAACAAATAAATAATATTACAATAATTGACTGGGAATATGTGGAAAAAACACATAGAAATAATTTTATTTTAAAAAAGGCAGTAAGTGAAGAGGTTTTTTTTTTTCAAAGTGTGTTAAATGCCAAAGCAAATAGTATATTTAACATCTGATTTTAAAAGATTGGGCTCTTTCTAGCAAATACTTAGTTGATAAAATATTTAATTATAAATACATTTTATATTATTTGTATTTGAATTATTGGCTACAGTAAATTAAATCCACCAAATTTAAATCCACCACTGAGTTATGATTTTCACCACTGGAATTTTAGGGCATGTAATTAAAGACAACAGTAATGAAAAATTAACTTTACCTCAAATATCCTATCATTTGAGAAAAACTTCACATGGAAATATCACAAGGATGCTCTAATCACATGGAAATACCACAAAAACACACTAATGCTAACTAGCTATAAATCTTTTATTCATTATAGTAATTCAAAATATTAACTTCTTCACTTTTCTTAGAACTGTTTACCACAAGCATACTCTTATCTGAAATGGTTAAGTGAATTATAACCCATTTTTGAATGCCTGATAAATGTTGCGTTTATATGTCTGCTCACTGAATTAATAAATATCTCATTCACAACATGATACTGTACTTGGAAATATTTGGGAATATAAATTTACTATAAAAGTGAATTTTTCCAAAGATAATATGTGGATGGCAAACAAACACAGGAAAACATATTCAACATTATTAGACATTAGGGAAATTTAAGTTAAAGCCATGATAAAATAACACTACACACATATTAAATGGCTAAACTAAATACTACTTACCAACTCAAGTGCTGATGAGGTTGCAGAACAATGAAAACTCATTCATTGTTGGTGGCAATGTGAAAGATAACAGTCACTCAAAATAGCTCATAGTTTTTTTTTAATAAAGCAAAATGTACACTTACAACACAACTGAGCAATCTTACTCCTGTATATTTATCTTATTGAAATACAAAGCCTATTTTAAAGGTGTACAAACTGCATAATTCCATTCATGTAACACTCTCAAAATGGCAACATTTTGATGATGCACATCAGAGGTGTGGTTACTAGGGATGGGATTTGAGGAAGGGTGTGATCATAAAGTGAGTAGACTAAGGGAGTTTCCTTTAGATGATTAAGCTATTTTATTCCCCTTGTGCTAGTGGTCACATGACTTTATACATATGATGAAATTCCATAAAACTATACAGAAAAAAGAGGGATATAGAAGAAAGAAAGAAAAAAGGAAGGTGGGAAGGAAGGAAGGAGGGAAGGAAGGAAGGAAGGAAGGAAGGATGGGCAAGAAAAGACTGGGAAACTTGAATAATGCTTGCAGTTTAGTTAATAGTATTGTATTAATAGTAGTGCACCAACTAAATGTTAATTTCCTTGTTTTGATAATTATATTTTGATTATGTAAGATGTCATTGGGGAAATCTATGTAAAAAGAAACACAAGAACTATCAGTAATATTTAAAAGCAACTTCTATTTGAGTATAATTATTCACAAGTAACAAGTTTAATTTTTTAAAGTGTCATACATACAAAACTCAATTTATAAATGAGAATAAAAGTGATAAAATGGCAAACCTACTTTTTGTTCAGGAGTGAAGCTATCCTGTGTTTGCTAATATTCTTGTCATCTTCTTTAATTGTTCTTGCTATTTGCTATCACCACTCTAAAGGCAATCATCTCAGACAAAATTAAATTTTATAGATGGTGTAGTGTTATTGTTTTCTATCGTGTGTATTATTGTTTAATTCAGTATGCAGTCAAGTTTTCTTAAATGAGATAATACACTGAACAAAATGAGCAAAGCTTAGATTTCTTTTTTATCATCGTATTCCCCTAGCAATGTCCTCAGCAAGGACACTTTGACCTCTCAGTGATTGTCATAACTCTAAACTCACGTGGTAATTTCCAATGTACCTCCCACAGAATAGAACTCCCAGTGTTTGGGAGCACACAGGGAAAAAGTTTAGAGAAGGGAAAATGGACGGAGTGGTAGATGAAGCAATGACAGAAAATAAATATCAGCTGCTGGTAAGAAGCCAAAAAGATGAGATCATATGCAAGAAAGTATTCATCAAATCTGGTTCAGCACTAAGCTAGTATTGAGAACAGAGCAGGTATGGGAGAAATTGGATATTAGTAGATAAGGAGGGTACAGCTTCTGAAGTGTAAAAGAAGCTAATAGTAATTACAGACATCTGCCTCATTCTAGGATTTTTTTTTTTTTTGGTCTGAAATAATGTTGATGGGAATAGGAACAAGGCCTTGCCATTGAGTTGAGTGTAGGTAATGTTCCCAGAGACTGAGCCACAATGCAGCTTGAGAGAATGGAAGAAATCACCGCATCCTATTGAGGTATGCATGAGGAAACATATATTATATATTCCAAACCTTCTTCTATGTAAGATGTTGGCAAGGCAGCAATTGTTCTTACCATAGGCAATGATCTCAGAAAACTTTTACCTATGGCATGATGCCTTGAAGACAAATTAGATATTTGAAAATGATACTTTAAGTCATAGAAAGCTACTTATGAAGGACATCTAGGATTGTCTCTTGGATTTAATACCTTTTTTCCTTGATGTTTTTATCCAACGCAATACACCAGTTTAGCATGATTCAATGTTTATGGACCAGCAAACTCCATTTTTGAATAACTAGATCTCACCTGTAGGCACATTTGATAACTTTAATATAGTTAATAATTCCTAAAATTGACAGCAGGTTTAACCCTTTGCTGTTATTGAATTTCTAGTGTAAGAATCAGGCACGTGAAGGAATGTTGAAACGAGTCAAAGTTTCCTAGATAACAATCTAAAAATAGTGGGAAAGGAAGCTCTTTTTAAGATTCTTGTTTGTATCAAAACTGGTACTTTACCACATGTGGTGCCAGTAGCTGCCTGTAACTTAGATTACTTACCTAATTTTCCTCGTTATTTTCCCTGCCCCAACATTGATAATTTCAGCGAGACTCTTATTTGACCAAGGAAGAAAAGATAGCCTGGAGATGATTTCATGCTCTGTGGACTATGGGCCAGAATAATAATTGACTAAACTAGAAAAAAAAACTCTTTAGAATTAAAGGTTTTAGCTGCTTGCAGGGTGAATAGAGTTCTCTTAAAATGTAATTGAAATGTATGTTTTATCTGCCCAAGCTCGAATGGACTTTTGGATTAGAAGCAAAATAAAGGATTTCAAAAATTCAACCTCCCACTACCTAAATTCAAAGTATCACTTCCATTCAAAATAGAAATTTGGTGTTCTAATTTTCCTATTTATGACTGTAGCTTATTAACAGAGACTTCTGAGTAATATAAAGAGATTAATAATTTCACTTAGATAAGCAGGTTATATAAAAATTAAAACTAACTTTTTGAAATACACTTGTAGGAACTTGCCTCTTTTGACACGGTGTGAACACAACAATAAAAGCCTATAGGATCAGACATAGCAAAAGCAATGTTGCATGTGAACCAAGCAATTCCTACTTACATAAATCAACCGTGCTTTAATTGCAAAGTGTAAAACATTACATCATATTTTAACTCTCTGGCTGTCCTTTACCATGGCATTTTATTTGAATATAGTATTTTGTTGAATCTATGATTCATCACTATTTTATATGCCACTAAAAAGAAAGACATTTAGATTTGTAAATCATGGCACAAACATTTCTTTATTTTAATATTTTATATTCTGCTTTTGAAAAAAATACTGTTAGACTCTTAGGTATGAATTATAAAGTAAAAATAGACTACGTTTTACATGTCATAAAATAAAGTTGTAACTATAATTAATTGGTTATGTTATAGCTGAACTTTATTCACATTCCAAGACTAATTATTAATAATGTTTTCTTAGTCATCAATGTCTGTCTTTTCCCATAGAATGCTTTTCTTTCAAGAGAGTTTCTCATTCAGCATTTCTTAAAAATGGAAAATTGTTAGATATGTTGGAAGTTAAAATCAGGGAAGAGGAGAGAGAAAAACAATAAAAAGTTTCAATAGATGAGTAGAAAAAACTGAAGAGAAAATCTGCAATCTGAAAATTGAGCCACAGAACCCTCCCTGAAATCAGTCCAGTATTATAAATATAAAGAAAATATTTGAGAAAAGTTAGAAAAAATGGAGGATACACCTCCAAAAATCTAATTATCAATCAAACGGGCATCATGATAAGAGAAAAAAGAGAAAGAGGGTGGATATAAGCAGTAACAGAACATAGCTTAATGCTGAAAAAATGCCAATACATTTAGTGGCCTTGTTAATGGATTAAAAGGCCTAAGAAACACTGGGCAGAATGTCTAGCTACCTACATCATGGCACATCTTAGTAAAATTTTAGTACCAAGGTTAAAATTTAAAAAATGAAAACATTATCTATAAAAAATTAGAAATATGTCAGTCATGTTTTTTTTCTTTTTTAAAAAATGTTTTTTTATAATACTTTAAATTCTAGGGTACATGTGCAAAATGTGCATGTTTGTTACATAGGTATACGTGTGCCATGTTGGTGTGCTGCACCCATCAACTTGTCATTTACATTAGGTATTTCTGCTAATGCTATCCCTTCCCCAGCCTCCCACCCCCCAACAGGCCCCGGTGTGTGATGTTCCCCTTCCTGTGTCCATGTGTTCTCATTGTTCAACTCCCACTTGTGAGTGGGAACATGCAGTGCTTGGTTTTCTGTCTTTGTGATATTTTGCTGGGAATGATGGCTTCTAGCTTCATCCATGTCCCTGCAAAGGACATGAACTCATCCTTTTTTATGGCTGTATAGTATTCCATGGTGTATATAAACCACTGCTCAATGAAATAAAAGAGGATACAGACAAATGGAAGAACATTCCATGCTCATGAATAGGAAGAATGAATGTCATGAATATGCCCATACTGCCCAAAGTAATGCTATCCCTATCAAGCTACCAATGACTTTCTTCACAGAATTGGAAAAAACCACTTTAAATTTCATATAGAACTACAAAAGAGCCCACATAGCCAAGACAATCCTAAGCAAAAATAACAAAGCTGGAAGCATCACGCTATCTGACTTCAAACTATACTACAAGTCTACAGTAACCAAAACATCATGATATTTATACCAAAACAGATATATAGACCAATGGAACAGAACAGAGGCCTCAGAAATAACACCACACATCTACAACTATCTGATCTTGGACAAACCTGACAAAAACAAGCAATGGGGAAAGGATTCCCTATTCAATAAATGGTGCTGGGAAAATTGGCTAGCCATATGTAGAAAGCTGAAACTTGATCCCTTCCTTATGCTTACACAAAAATTAACTCAAGATGGATTAAAGACTTAAATTTAAGACCTAAAACCATAAAAATCCTTGAAGAAAACCTAGGCAATACCATTCAGGACATAGGCATGGGCAAAGACTTCATGACTAAAATACCAAAAGCAATGGCATCAAAAGCCAAAATGACAAATGGGATCTAATTAAACTAAAGAGCTTCTACACAGCAAAAGAAACTATCATCGGAGTGAACAGGAAACTTACAGAATGGGAGAAAATCTTTGCAATCTATCCATCTGACAAAGGGCTAATATCCAGTCATGTTTTAAGATAGCAATGTCATTGCTGATGACAACAGTGTAATACCTAGAAAAGATTTTGGAAAATTGAGTTGACCCTGTAATTTCTTATTACATAATTCAATGAGATATAATTAAAATATTTTCAGATTTTCAGACTCACATAATTTATTAATGATCAGTATCCTCTGAAGGACTATTTGTATGTATTTCAGTGCAACAAAAATGAATTTGAGAAAAATCAGAAAGGATCATTAAAAAATGGTAAAAGGGGTTGAGGGGAAGGCAAAACTTATAATTAAGTGTAAGTAACTGCTGATAACTCTTGTTAACAGCAACACAATGGCACTTAAAACTTCCATTTCATTAATATAGTCTTATAACTTATCTTACTTTTGAGCCATCAACATGATAAAATATGATGACAGATACTCTTATTTCTTAATTGTTTCATCATAATTTAGTATTTTGTAATGTGAACATTTAAAGCTTTGGGTTTTACATTGAGTGTTTTAGCTTGATTGCCTTCATAGGTCCTAATGTGTAGTTGTTTCTCATTATTGTTTTTTATGTATTTTGATGTCATTTTTATTTTACTTTCTACCTCAGCATTATTTAAAAGGAAAGTATGATTTCTAGTGGATTTTAACTTACTTGTCTTGTTAATAACATAATTATATTCAATCAAATAATATATTTTTATTAATAGTTTTAATGATCGCTCATCCCCTGTTGTTTTTCTTTCATGAACAATCTAGACTTTACTTTTCTTCTCGTTTTTGTAATAAAGAAGAATAACATTCCAATTTATTTTTAGTTTTATATTATTTATACTGTTTACTGTAATTGCATTTGCCTCAGTTCTAAATTAAAACTAAATAAATAAGGTAATCCTTATTACCACTGAAGGTATCACTTAGAATCTGACTGAATTGATTTATTCTTTGAGTGGTGTTACATTTATTTCTAATCCTTTTTTAAAGAGTGGCTTAGGTATGATAAATTATCCAAATATTTGGATGTTAAACACATTTGCTGTTATTTTCATATTTATACAAATGTGTAACTTTACTTATGCTAAATTAAGTCTCATTATTCCCTCACAGCCTTCTGTAATTGATCATTTTTGGAATGAATTCTGAATCCTACATCTTTTTCACACTTGCAATTACTGAATTTTGAAAAAGAGGAAATTCATATTAGAACAAAAACAACAAATATACTATATAGAAAAGAAATATTAGAACCAAAATAAGAAATGTTATATTTCTAGTATATATTAATTGATTTTCATCTCCTGATCAACAATAACCCTTTTACCTCTGCCTGATTCAATTTTCCACTAAACCTGTCAGATACCTTTTCCATAATAAGTTATCCATTTTTCTTTTGCCTTCATCCTCTCCTTACGTACATTGTATTCAGCATTCAAATGCTCTACATTGAAAATTCACACTATCTCAAGTAACCTATTAACTCCATCTTATCCCTTTTGCATTAAAAATTCAATAGTTGGCCGGGCACGGTGGCTCACACCTGTAATCCCAGCAATGGGGTGAAACCCCGTCTCTACTAAAAGTACAAAAAATTAGCCAGCTGTGGTGGCGGGCGCCTGTAATCCCAGCTACTTCGGAGGCTGAGGCAGGAGAATTGCTTGAACCTGCCTGGGAGGCGGAGGTTGCAGTGAGCCGAGATCGCGCCACTGCACTCCAGCCTGGGCAACAGAGCGAGACTCTGTCTCAAAAAAAATAAAAAATAAAAAAATTCAATAACTTAATAGTTTCCCCTCCATTATATCTCTCATATCTCAATTTCAGCACTCAAAATTTTAACTTCCAAAATAGCTCTTCTTAAAATTGTTGATGAATTTTCTAGTTATAAATCCAAAATAATTGTATTCATTATTTGACACCTGGAACATGTGACATTGCTTCATCTTGAAACCAAGAATCTTAAAACTAGCTCTTTTCTTTTCTTTCTGTAGAAACACTACCTCTTGTTGTTGCCCATTTTTTTCCTCCTTATATTTCTCTGGGGGAACATTCATGATTTATTTTGTATTTTCCCTCAATATAATACTATAATGGTTCATCATGTCAGTATGCATTTGTCCAAATCTATAGAATGGAGGACACTGAGTGAACCCTAGTGTTGACTACGAACTTTGGCATATTATATTGTGTAAGTGTAGGGTTATCAATTGTAACCAATGTGCCACACTGGTGGGAGATGTTGATAACAGGGGAGGCTATGCATGTATGGGGCAGGGGATATATGAAAAATCTCTGTACCTTTCTTTTTATTATGCTGAAACCTAAAACTGCTCCTTAAATGTTTTTAGATATCAAACTGTGCAATTATCATTTTCTCTTTTTTTGAAATGGCATCTCGCTCTGTCACCAGGCTGGAGTGCAGTGGTGTGACCTCGGCTCACTGCCACCTCCACCTCCCAGGTTTAAGCAATTCTCCTGCCTCAGCCTCCTGAGTAGCTGGGACTGCAGGTGCGCACCACCATGCCCAGCTAATTTTTTGTATTTTTAGTAGAGACGGGGTTTCACATGTTGGCCAGGATGGGCTTGATCTGTTGACATCGTGACCTGCCCACCTCAGCCCCCAAAAGTGCTGGAATTACAGGCATGAACCACCGCACCTGGCCATCAGTGTTTTAATATTTCAGAAATGTATATACCGTACATTTTAATGTAGTTTATTTTATCTTACATTTTTATTTCACACAAGATTGAGTTGTTATATTTTATATGATTTATTTAGTCATTATATTTATATTTAATAATTACTTTTAAATTTTTCTCATCTATTTAACTGTAATAACAATGATTATGTTTGTTGATGGCTATTCCTATATAATCAATATATACTCATGAGGAAAAATGATTCATTATAAAATTTGTTTGACTGAATAGTAAATTCAAGACATAATTATTATCCTTTTTTCTTGCATGTTAGTTTATCTTAATGCAGTCTTTCCTATGTCTCTTCAGAAATGCAATATCAACAGCATGCTTTTAGTTATCAGGAAATGCTTTAAAACTATTTTTAAATATTCAATGTTATTGTTTTTTAAAAAAAACATTACTACCCTATAGTTAGTGGTTCAGTCCTGATTTTAACATGGTTATTCATTTTACATGTCTTTATTTGTTTGAAACACTTACTGTTCTTTTAATAAAGGCAAAGAAGAGTTTTCTTGATACCCACTATTAACCTTCATGTTTCCCTGTCTCTCATTTCACTGTTGCAGCCCTAACAGTTGCATGGTATGTCTGAACACTTGTATTACTCATATATTATCAGCTTAGTTTAAATGTAAATTAATTGACATTTTTTTTGGAATTTTTAAAATTCTGATATTTTATTTCATTTAAATTTCTAAACAGACTTCTTTAGTATAAACCCTAGAAATTCTGAAGCTAACAAAAACCAAATTTTATTTTTGTTTTCTTTTATTATTGACTGATAATCAGAAATATAAGAAAGACTATAATATTCAAAAGTATACCTATATTTCCTGCTCTCTAACAAGACAATGAGCCAAAGATAATTTCCATTATATGTGCAGAACTAGATTTTGGCTCCCGTAAAATATATCATTGAAAACAATGTATGAGTACGTAGTAGATAAGTGAGAATCTTAATCACAAAAACTTCTCAAGAAACAAAAAAATAATAAAGGAAGTAAATTAAGATTTTACTTGCCAAAGGAACAAGTTTCAAAATGCAAGTTAAGGATAAAATAAACTTGAGAATAAAAAATGGAATTAATTAGAACATAAAACCTTGATTAGATTAGATACTCCATATTAATAGCTCATTCAACAAGGAATGTGAAATGTCTTAGCATTCTTAAAAAGGATAGACATGTATCATTTGGGTGACTGGGGATGTGGGTGGGAAAGAACATTCAGAATACTTTGGGTGAGATGCCTGGATGGGCTTAAGATGTGTTGCACTTTAAAAAAAAATAATTCACATGTGAGTAGAAGACTTAAAAATAATTTCATTTATTCTGAAAGGAGGCTACAGTTAAAGGTTTGGTAAGACTTGACTGGACAAAAATTATAAAGATAGGAGAACAGGGTTGTGTAAATAATGCTCAGCAGACAGTGAAAATTATAGGCCCTATGATGAGTAATATCATTTTTTATGCTAACAGTGTCATCTTTAAAAAAGAGAAAGGATACATTGAACAAAGAGAAAAAATTTTCCACCGGTGTTTAGTAAGCAATGGGGCACTAGGAGTCTGGTAGAGGGAAAGCAGTTGAGAACCCTTGTCAATGATCAGATAAATGTACAGAATTTGGGCTGTGGCCATGAACAGCAGTATGTTTCATTTCCTTAATTGCTATCTATATATCTTCTTTCATAAAGTGTTTTTTCCAAGTCTTTTAACCATTTATTCATTGATTCATTTTTTATTATTGCATTTTGCAAATCTTTGTATATTCTCAATATGTCTTTACTCAATTATGTGTTTAGAAAATATTTTCCTTCAGCCTGTAGCTTGTCTTTTCATTTTCATACAATATTCCTTCAAAGAACTGAAGTCTTTTATTTTGATGAAATGTGATGTATTAGTCTGTTTTCACGATGCTGATTAAGACATACCTGAGACTGGGCAATTTACAAAAGAAAGAGGTTTAGTTGGACTTACAGTTCCACATGCCTGGGAAGGACTCGCAATCACGGTGGAAGCCAAGGAGGAGCAAGTCATGTCTTACATGGATGGCAGCAGGCGAAGAAAGAGAGTTTGTGCAAGGAAACTCCCCCTTATAAAACCATCAGATTTCGTGAGGGTTATTCACTATCAGCAGAACAGCACGGGAAAGACTGACCCCACTGATTCAATGGCCTTACACCAAGTCCCTCCCACAACATATGGGAATTCAATATGAGATTTGGGTGCAAACACAGAGAAACCATATCACACAACTTATCCTTTCTTTTTTTCGGATGTGCTTTCTGAGTTGTATCTAAGAAATTTTTACCTAAGCCAAAGTCACAAAAATAAGATTTTTTTTCTACTTTTTCTTATAAAATATTTATATTTTTATTTTTATACTTAGGTTTATAATCAATTTTGAGCTATTTTTGAATAATGCAGGAAATTTGCCAAAGGTTTTTTTTTTCATATGATATTAAGGTGTTCTAAAACAATTTGTTGAAAAGTCTATACTTTCTCCATTGAAATCACTTCCCAATTTTTTGTGAACCAGTTGACAATATGTATATACATATCTATATACCATGACATATGTTGCATTGATTCTTGTGCCTTTCCTTTTGTCAATATTACATTATCTTCATTAGTAGCTTATGACAAGGCTAGAAATCAGGTAATGAGATTCCTCCAAATTTATTCTATCTATTTGCATTGACTAATCTAGTTTCTCTGCCCTTTTCATATAATTTTTAGAATCAGTTGGATTTGTATAAAAACAAAACAAAAAATCCTTGTGAGATTTTTATTGAAATTGATTAAAGTTGATTAATAAATTTGGGAATAACTGATATTTTAACAATATTGAGACTTTTAGTCCATGGGATGGTGGGTCTCTCAATTTATGTATGATTTTCTTTTTGATTCTTCTCATAAGCATTTTGCATATTTTGACATATAATTCTTTGTTGTTAAATTTATGTTCAAGTATTTTATGTTTTCTATGCTATATTTTCCTATTTTTCTTTTATGTCAGCAATACCTGCAGAAGGTCTTACCCTTATCACAGCTCTAACTTAATATTTTTCTTTTCTTTTTTTTTTTTTTTGAGATGGAGTCTCGCTCTTTCACCCAGGCCAGGGTGCAGTGGCGCTATCTCAGCTCACTGCAAGCTCCGCCTCCCAGGTTCATGCCATTCTCCTGCCTCAGCCTCCCGAGTAGCTGGGACTACAGGTGCCCATCACCGCACCCGGCTAATTTTTTGTATTTTTGGTAGAGATAGGTTTCATCATGTTAGCCAGGATGGTTTGATCCCCTGACCTCGTGATCCAACCGCCTTGGCCTCCCAAAGTACTGGGATTACAGGCATGAGCCACTGCACCTGGCCAATATTTTTCGTAAGTACCTATGGTATTTATTTTTTGTTGCTATTATTCTTTTTTTTTCCATTGATTTCACTGGAGTTAGTGGAGGTCTACATGCAAGAGTCTATGAGTCTGTGGAAAATCCATTGTGTTTGCAGGTTCTCCACTCTCATAGTAGGATACCCTTGGAATTTAGCATTTTGATGACAATATTACAAAAATTGATGTTATCTTCATGGCACATGGTATCTCTTCATCCTGAAACCTAACTTTTAAGAGCCACGACTCAAGCCCCACCTCTGCACTGAGAAATACACATGAAGTAGGTTTAGAGATATCTAGATATCAAGATGGATAATTCAACTAGAGAGATAGATTCTGAATCTACATTTCAGCAGATAAATCCAGCCCAAGAATACATATTTCTAAGCCATCAGATTATAAATAGTATTTAAAATATTGAGATTTAATATCACCAACAGTAAGTATAAATACAAATTAAGTCAAAAGGGACAGATCAGCATGTGGAGACACACTTCATAAACTTTTGCTCCAAGAACTACTGTAAGAACATACTAGGAAAGCTGAGAGAATCCACAAACACTTTGACGGAAATGGATCACCACTGCAGGCTCCCAGAGATGCCAAAAAAGTGTGAGTCTGCTTGCTTTCACAATGTGAGGCTCATGGTCTCAGGTAATTTATCAGCCTTGGTCACAAGCTGCCTGGAAATAGACTTGGTGCTATTGGGGGGCATGGTGGGAATGAGGCTGGCCTTTAGGACTTCAGGCTGCATGGGAACAGGTGAGGCCTGTGACTGCCAACTTTCCCCCACTTCCCTGGTGACCTGTATGACTCAGCAGAGGCAGCCATCATTCCCCTGGGAATATAACATGATTGGACTGGGATCCACAACCCAATCCCCCACAGCAGCCACAGCAAACCCCACTGTGGAAAGGCTAAGGCTAAGGAAAGGCTAAGCTCTGCCCCCACATGATGTCTTTCTCTACCCACCCTGGTAGCCACAGACAAAGGTCATAATCTTTTGGGAGTTCTGAGGCCCTGCCCACAACCTGAGAAACCTGAATACTTAACCAGGTGTCTCTCGGATAAGTTTGCATCCTCCCTATAGGACTGCAGCTGATGCACTCTTGAAAATGCCACCTCCTAGCTGGAGGCCAACTAACATAAAACCAGCGCACTAAACAAAAACACTAACGAGGACCCTCACAGAGTCCACTTCACTCACCTACTGCCTCCACTGGAGCAGATGCTGGTATCCACAGCTGCAAGACTTGAAGATGGATCACATCACAGGACTCTGCAGATACTCCCCAGTACCAGCCCAGAGCCCAGTAGCCCAGAGCCACTGGGTGGCTAGACACAGAAAAGCACAAACAATCACTACAGTTTGGCTCTCGGAAAGTCCCTTTCCTAGGGAAAGAGGGAGAACACATCAAAGGAGCAACCTGCGGGACAAAAGAATCTGAACAGGAGGCCCTGAATCCTAAATCTTCCCTCTGACATAGTCTACCCAAATGAGAAGGAACCAGAAAAACAATTCTGGTAATATAACAAAACAAGGCTCTTTAAAACCCCCAAAATACCATATCAGCTCACCAGCAATGGGTCCAAGCAAGAAGAAATCTCTGAATTGTCAGAAAAAGAATTCAGAAGGTCAATTATTAAGCTAATCATGGTGGCACTAGAGAAAGGTGAAGTGCAACTTTAATAAATTAAAAACATGATACAGGATATTTTTAAAAATCAACAAAATAGAGATCACAAATAAAAAAAAATTCACAACTTCTGGAAATCAAAGACATGTAGAGAAACACAAAATGCACTGGAAAGTCTCAACAATAGAATCAAACAAGAAAAAGAAAGATCTTCAGACCTCGAAGATGAAGACAAGGCTTTTCAATTAACCCAATCTGTCAAAGACAAAGAAAAAAGAATTTGAAAAAATGAATAAAGCCTCAGAGAAATTTAAGACTACGGCAAACATTCAAACCTAACAATAATTGATGTTCCCAAAGAAGAATAGAAATCTAAGTTTGGAAAACGTATTAGAGGGGATAATTGAGGAAAACTTTCCTGGTTTTGCTAGAGACCAGACGTCCAAATACAAAAGGCTCAAAGAACACCTGGGAAATTTATTGCAAAAAGATCTTGCCTAGGCACATAGTCATCATATTATCTAAAGTCAAGATGAAGAAAATAATGTAAAGAGCTGTGAGGCAAAAGCATCAGGTAACCTCTAAAAGGAAAACTTACCAGATTAACAGCAGATTTCTTAGCCAAAACCCTGCAAGCTAGAAGGAATTGGGATCCTATTTTTAGCCTCCTTAAACAAAACAATTATCAGCCAAGAATTTTGTATCCAGCAAAACGGAGCTTCAGAAATGAAGGAAAGATACAGTCTTTTCCAGACAAACAAATCCTGAGAGAATTTGCCACTACCAAGCCAACAACACAAGAACTGCTAAAAGGAGCTATAAATCTTGAAACAAATCCTTGAAATACACCAAAATATAACCTCCTTAAAGCATAAATCTCACAGAACCTATATAACAATAACACAAGGGAAAAAAAAGGTATTCAGGCAACAAATAGCATGACAAATAGAATAGTACCTCACATCTCAGTACTAACATAGAATGTAAATGCCCTAAGTGCTCGACTTAAAAGATACAGAATGGCAGAGTGGATAAGAATTCACCAACCAAATATCTGCTACCTTTAGGAGACTCACCAAACACATGAGGATGCACATAAACTAAAGATAACAGGGTGGAAAAAAATATTCAATACAAATGGACACCGAAAGCCAGCAGGAGTAGGTATTCTCATATCAGATAAAACAAACTTCAAAGCAACAGCAATTTGAAAAGACAAAGAGGGACATTATATAATGATAAAAGCACTAGCCCAAGAGGAAACTATCACAATTCTAAATATATATGAACCTAATACTGGAACTCCTAAATTTATAAAATAATTACTACTACACTTAAGAAATGAGAAAGATGACAACACACTATTAGTGGGGGACTTTACTCCACTGAGAGTACTAGATGGGTCATAAAGACAAAAAGTCAACAAAGAAACAATGAACTTAAATTACACCATAGGACAAATGAACTTAACAGATATTTACAGAACATTCTACCCAACAACTGCAGAATATACATTCTTTTCATCAGCACATGGAAGACTCTCTAAGATAAACCATATGATAGGCCACAAAACAAGTCTCAGTAACATTAAGAAAATCAACATTATATCAAGTACTCTCTCAGACCACAGTGAAATAAAAATGAAAATCAACTCTAAAATGATCCCCCAAAACCATACAAATATATGGAAATTAAATAACCTGCTCCAGAACGACTGTTGGGTCAACAGTGAAATCAAGAAGGAAAATAAAAAATTATTGGAACTGAGTAATAATAGTGACACAACCTATCAAAACTTCTGGGATACAGCAAAAATGGTGCTAAGAGGAAAGTTTATCGCATTAAATGTCTACATCAATAAGTCTGAAAGAGCACAAATAGACAATCTAAGGTTACACCTTACAGAACCGAAGAAACAAGAACAATCTGAACCCAAATCTAGCAGATGAAAAGAAATAATGAAGGCCAGAGCAGAACTAAATGAAATTAAAACAACAATAACAACAAAAAATACAAAAGATAAATGAAACAAAACCTAGTTCTTTGAAAAGATAAATAAAATGATCAATTATAAATAAAATTGACAGACCATTAGTGAGATTAACCAAGAAGAGAGAAGATCCAAATAAACTCAAATAAAACTGTAGATATTACAACTGATACCACAGAAATACAAAAGATTATTCAAGGCTACTATGAACACCTTTATGTGTATAAACTAGAAAACCAAGAGGAGATGGATAAATTTCTGGAAACATACAAACTTCCTAGATTAAACCAGGAAGACATAGAATCCCTGAACAGACCAATAACAAGCAGGAAGATTGAAAAGGTAATAAAAAAATTGCCAACAAAAAAAGTCCAGGACCAGATGGAATGACAGCTGAATTCTCTCAGACGTTCAAAGAAGAATTGGTACCAATTCTATTGACACTATTCCACAAGATAGGGAAAGAGGGAATCCCCCCTAAACCGTTCTATGAAGCCAGTATCGCCTTCATGCTAAAAACAGGGAAGGACATAAGAAAAAAAGAAAACTACAGACCAATATTGCTAATGAATATAGATGCAAAAATCCTGACCAAAATACTAGCAAATCGAATCCAACAGCATATCAAAAAGATAATACACCATGATCAAGTGGGTTTCATACCAGGGATGCAGGGATGGTTTAACATATGTAAGTCAATAAATATGACACACCACATAAACATAATTAAAAGCAGAAAACACATGACCTTCTCAATAGATGCAGAAAAAACGTTTGACAAAATCCAGCATTGCTTTATCATTAAAACCCTCAGCAAAATCGGCATAGAAGGGGCATACCTTAAGGTAATAAAAGCCGTCTATGACAAACACTCAGCCAACATTATACTGATTGGGGAAAAGTTGAAAGCATTCCCCATGAGAACTGGAACAAGACAAGGACGCCTACCTTCACCACTTCTATTCAACATAGTATTGGAAGCCCTACCCAGAGCAATAAGACAAGAGAAAGAAATAAAGGCATCCAAATTGGTAAAGAGGAAGTCAAACTGTCACTATTTGCTGATGATATGATTGTATACCTAGAAAACCCTAAAAACTCATCCAAAAAGCTATTAGATCTGACAAATGAATTCAGTAACGTTTCAAAATACAAAAATCAGTGTACACAAATCAGTAGCACTGCTATGCACCAACAATGACCAAGCTTAGAATCAAATCAAGAACTCAATCCATTTTACAACAGCTGCATAAAACAATCCTAAAATTAATAAGCAATAAAAAAGAGCTTATGTAGTGAAAGCAAGACAGAGTAAAAAAGAACAAATCTAGAAGCATCACATTACCCAGCTTGAAACTATACTATAAGGCCATAGTCACCAAAACAGCATGGTGCTGCTGTAAAAATAGGCACAAAGACCAATGGAACAGAATAGAAAACCCAGAAATAAAGCCAAATACTTATAGCCACTGATCTTCAACAAAGCAAACAAAAACTTAAAGTGGGGAAAGGACATTGTATTTAACAAATGGTGTTGGGATAATTGGCAAGCCACATGTAGAAGAATGAAACTAGATCCTCATCTCTCACCGTATACAAAAATCAACCCTAGATAGATCAAGAACTGAAATATAAGACCTGAAACCATAAAGATTCTAGAAGATAACATCATAAAAACCCTTCTAGACATCGGCTTAGTCAAAGACTTCGTGACCAAGAACCCAAAAGCAAATGCAACAAAAACAAAGATAAATAGATGGAACTTAATTACACTAAAAAGCTTCTGCACAGCAAAAGAAATAATCAGAAGAGTAATCAGACAACCCAGAGTGGGAGAAAATCTTCACAATTTATACATCTGACAAAGGATTAGTATCCAGCATCTATGAAGAACACTAACAACTCAAGAAAAAAAAATCCCATTAAAAAGTGGGCTAAGGACATGAATAGACAATTCTCAAAAGAAGAAATACAAATGGCCAACAAGAATATGGAAAAATGCTAAATATCACTGATTATCAGAAAAATGAAAATTAAAACAGCAATGCTATACCACCTCATTCCTGCAAGAATGACCATAATCAAAAAAATAAAAAAAATAGATGTTGGTGTGGATTATGCAGTGAAAAGGGAACACTTCTACGCTGTTGATGGGAATGTAAGCTAGAACAACCACTATGGCAAATAGTGTGAAGATTCCTTAAAGAACTAAAAGTGGACCTACCATTTGTCCAGCAATCCCACTTCTAGGTATCTATCCAGAAGAAAGTCATTATAAGAATAAGATACTTGCACACACATGTTTATAGCAGCACAATTTGCAATTGCAAGCCTAAATGCCCATGAATCAACACATGCATAAATGACTATATATATATATAATATATATTTTATAGATATATACACATAAATACACACATACCATGGAACACTTCTCAGCCATAAAAAGGAATGTAATGATGGTTTGCAGCATCCTGGATAGAACTGGAAACTATTATTCTAAGTGAAACAACTCAGGAATGAAAAACCGAACATCGTATGTTCTCACTTACATGTGGGAGCTAAGCTATGAGGATGCAAAGACATAACAATGATACACTGGGCTTTGACGACTTGGTGGAAAGGGAGGGGGTAGCAAGAGATAAAAGAATACATTGGGTACAGTGTATACTGCTCAGGTGATGGGTGCATCAAAATGTCAGAAATCATCACTAAAGATATTATTCATGTAAACAAACATCACCTGTTCCCCCAAAACCTACTGAAGTTAACAAATAAAAAATAAATAAAAATTTAAAAAGAATGGCAATCAAAAAAAGAAATTAAATCAAAAGATTGAAGCCAGGGAGTAAGTTATTAATCATATTGTGTTTTCATTGTAGATTACAAGTAGTTTTCTTCTTTTTCCCTTTAAGATTTTCTCTTTATCTTTGGCTTTTATTATTTTTACTATAATGTGTCCGTGTGTAGATCTCTTTGTATTTATCCCAATTGGAGTTTGTTGAGCTTCTCAGATGTGCAGATAATTGTTTTTCAATATATTTGGGGAAGTTTCCGCCATTCGACCATTCTTTTTTTGGATATTTTTCTATTATTTTCTTTCTCTCTTCTTCCATTACATGTATGTTGGTGCACTTAGTGATGTCCCACAATTCTTTGAATCTGTGCTTATTTTGTCATTCATTTTTCTCTCTGCTCTTCAGACTACACAACCTCTACCTATCTTCAATCTCACTGATTTTCCCTTTTGCTATTTCAAATCTACTCTTGAACCCCACTAGTAAATTTTCTGTTTCAATTATTCTATTTTTTAATTTCAGAATTTCCACGATTCTTTTTAATAATTTCAACCTCTTGACTAATTTTCTTTTTAATGAGACATTGTCATTATATTTGCCTTTACTTCTTTAAGCATATTTTATTTTGGTTCTCAAGCATAAAATATTAGAATAGTTGCTTTGAATTATCTGCCTGCAAATACAACATCTGTATTATTTTGCAAACATTTTTTATTATTCTCTTTTTTTCTGTACATAGACCACTTTTCTGCTTCTTTGCATGTGTTATAAATTTAATTGAAAAATTATACATTTTAGATAATATATTTTAGCCACTCTGAATGTTGACCTGCACCCCCCCTCAGACTTGTTGTTATCATTGGTCTTGTGTATTGATTTACCTTAGCTACTTTAGTCAACTCTGTAATCTATCTTTCTCACAGTATGAATTCTTTGATGTCATTCCCCAGAGTACAAATCCTTATGTATGCATGCAGTTATACTGGGAAGATAGTGGTTTTAGCAAGGCTCTCTTTAGCTGTCCCTTTCTATTATATCTCTATTAAACTATCTGCCTCTGTTTTAATCACACTCCATTGTCAGGCTTCACTGATTGTCACTGTTTGCTTTATTGTGTTGACAATGCCCTGGGATATACATTGCTCCACAGTTTGATTTAATTAAGTATGGATTCCACGGCAGGAGTCATTTTTGAGACCAAATTTGAGGTTTATTCTGACTCCAAAAGGATCTTTTTTAGCTATTAGTTTAATATGGTTTGGATATTTGTCTCTGCCCAGATATTATGTTGAAATGTTACTTCCAATGTTGAATGCAGGACCTGATGGGAGGTGTTTGGATTATGGGGGCAGTTGCCTCATGAATAGCTTGGGCCATCACCTTGGTGATAAGCGGGTTCTCGTTCTGAGTTCACATAAGATCTGGTCATTTAAAAATGTGTGGCACCCCTGACTCCTTGTTTCTGCTTTTGCCATGTGATGTAGCCTGCTCCCACTTCACTTTCTATTATGATCATAAGCCTCTTGAAGCCTCCTAAGAAGCAGATGTCACTATGCTTCCTTTACAGCCTACAGAACTGTGAGCCAATTAAACCTTTCTTCTTTATAAATTACTCAGTCTCAGTCATTTCATTATATCAATGCAGGAACAGAAAATTTATGCTGTATGTGGGGCATTGCTATAAAGATACTTGATGCTGTGAAAGAGATTTTGACATTGGGTAACAGACAGGTTGGAAGAGTTTGCAGGGCTCTGAGGAAGGTAGAAGATGAGGGAAAATTCTGAACTTTTTAGAATCTGGTTAAATGGTTGTATCAAAATTCTGATAGTGATGTGGGCAGTGAATTCCAGGCTGCCAAGGTCTTAAAAGGAAATGAAGAACCTGTTGAGAACTAGAGCAAAGGTCATGCATATTATACCTTAGTAAATAACTTGGCTGCATTCTGTTTATGCCCTAAGAGTCTGTGGAAGTTTGAGCTTGAGAGTGATGACCTAGGGTATCTGGTGGAAGACATTTCTAGACATCAAAGTGTTCAATATGTTGAATGGCTGCTTCTAACAGCATATGCTCATACACGTGGGCAAAGAAATGATCTAAAGTTGGAACTTATATTTAAAAGGGAAGCAGACCATAAAAGTTTGGAAATTTCACACTTTGGCCATGTGGCAGAGAGACAAAAAGCTTTTTTGGGTGAGGAATTCAAGCAGGCTGTGGAGCAACCACTTGCTGGAGAGATTTGCTTAACCAAAAGAGAGCTAAGTTCTAACAGCTCAGAAAATTTGAAAATAGCCTCAAGGGCATATCAGGGACCTTTGTGGCAAACTCTCACCATAGGCCCAGAGGCATGGGAGGAAAGAATGTCTTTGTGGGCCAGGCCTCAGGGCTCCACTGCCTTGCACAGCCTCAGGACACTGCTTCCCACACCCTGGCCACTCTAGCTCCAACAGGTACTCAAAGGAGCCCAGGTACAGCTAGAGCTGCCACTCTGGAGAATGGAAGCCATAATCTTTGACAACTTCCATGTAATATTCAGCTTGTGGGTACACAGATTGCAGGAGTGAAGGAGGCTTGGCCTCTGCCTATATTTTACAGGATGTATAAGAAAGGTTGCATGCCCATGCTGAAGCTTGATGCAGGGGTGGAGTCCTCACAGAAAGCTTCTACTAGAGGAGAAATGTAGGGTTGGAGGCCCTACACCAGGGCACGCTTAGTGGGGCTGTGGAAAGGAGGCCACCATCCTCCAGACCCCAGAGTGGTAGATTCATCAGCAGTTTGCACCCTGTGTCTGGAAATGCCACAGGCATTCAACTTCGACATGTGACAGAAGCTGTGGGAGACAAAACTACGAAACCACAGGGGCAGAGCTGCCAAAGGCCTTGAAAGCCCACTCTTTTTGCACTAGTATGTCCTGAAAGCATGACATGGACACAAATGAGACTATTATGGGGCTTTAACATTTAATGACTGCCCTGCCGGGCTTTAAACTTGCATGGAGGCTGTAGCCCCTTTCTTCTGGCCAATTTTTCCTTTTTAGAACAGGAATGTTTACCCAATACCTATACCCCAATTGTATCTTGGAAGTAAATAACTTATTTTGATTTCATAGGCTTATAGATAAAAGAAACTCACCTCCAGATGAGACTATGGACTTGGGACTTTGGAGTTAACCTGGAATGTGTTATGACTTTGGGGGACTGTTGGGAAAGTATGGTTGTATTTTGCAATGTGAGAAGTACATGAGATTTGGGAGGGGCTAAGTGTGGATTCTATCATTTGGATATTTGTCTTCACCCAATTCTCATGTTGATATGTAAATCCCCAATGTTGAAAGAAAAGACTACAGGGAAGTTTTTGGATCATAGGGGCAGATCCTTCATAAATGGCTTGGACCACCCCTTTGGTAATAAGTGAGCTGTTGCTCTGAGTTCCCACAATACTAGGTTGTTTAAAAATGTGTGACACTTCCCTTGCATCCCTGTGCTCCACTTTCACCACGTGACGTGCCTGATCTTACTTTGCCTTTGGCCATGCTTGTAAACCTTCTGAGGCCTCCCTAGAAGTATATGCTGTTATGTTTGTTGTACAGCCTGCAGAACTGTGAGCCAATTAAACCTCTTTTTTAAAACAAATTACTCGGTCTCAAGTATTTCTTTATAGCAATGTAAGATCATCATAATACACTAATCTACTGGTTTTCTCTACTAAACAAGTCAACTGATTTATTTTTCTGCTCTCATGGAGTCAACTAGTCACATTTTAATTGCTTATGATAGAAATCTTCATTGGTTTTTAGTATTGCACTGCCTCATATTTTATCCCAAATAAAGTTAGTGTCTTTGGAAAGAATGTCAGAGCTCTATGTTCTTAGGCTTGCTTTCGCCTTTGGGCAAAATCTCTTAGTCACTATTCCAGAGGTGGGACATTGACCTGCTTCTTTCAGGGTGACACACTTGCTTTAGGAACAGGGAGCTAGATAGGAATGGTAGCCTCTGGTATTCTCAGCTTGCCTGTCCCAGCATGAAGCCCCTGCTCCTTAAGTGAGTTGGCATAAAGGCAGTCAGGACCCCATTCATATGTAGACTTTAAACAAACTATTTTTGTTGCTGTTGTTCACTCTTGAACTTGATCCCACTTTTTACCTTTGTAGCTTTATAGGTAAATCATCTCTTTTCCGAGTATTGGGTTGTAACTTCAACATACTAATTAGAGAGATGGCACATTTCTACCAATATTTCATCTTACAAATATAATTGGAAATTTTCATTTGCTATTTTTTTTAAATTTACAAATATTGTATTGGGGTCTCTGGAAGAAGAGAAGATTGCCACCATGTTTAGCTAGAAATACAGTTATGTGTGTTATTTAAAAATATGAGCTGGGAATAGTGACAAAATTGAAAAAAAAAACTTGAATCACTGTGAGTTACTAAATATACAAGGCCCTAACAATACCGAGCAATTATGATGACTTGAAATTTTTCTTGTGTAGACAATTAAAAAATAAGTATCAGTTACAATGGGATAAACTTGTTTTTATTCACTGATATAAATATAAATTTATTACCCTCAAAGATATGGCTGAATCTACTGATTACATTCACATAAGACAAAGAGTAGATAATTAGCAAGTTTTTGTATCTGGCCATTTCTATTGTTTGATAAAATGAGATACCAGTGAGATAATTATGGTCTAAAATTGAAAAGCAGATAATTTCAGAAATGATTCCAGTGCCATTAAAGGCTTTTATGAGCCATCAGGAATATATTTGATATAAATGTCTTGCTGTTTTCAAGTAATAAACCCACTTTCACCCATCTTTTAATATGTATATAAACATGACTGAAATCAGTCCTTATTTGCTTCCCATTTCTATTTGTTATTTAATGCTTCCTTGGAAGCAGAGAGCCTAAAGAGTTTTTTGTTTTGTTTTGTTTTTTATTGTTACACAAATTATCTTTGCATTGCCTGACCCTTCTAGAAACAAAGCATTGCCAATGTATTTCTCTTAAGGAGAAAACATCAACCTGGCAGGATCATTTTGTATGTCACAACAATTCATTATTGGCAGTGATCATAATATAGGTGGAGGCTAAGACCTTCTTAGGGTATGTGTGGGTGTGTCTGTGTAATGTGATAGAGATATTGAAAAGCACTAGGTAATTTCAGTTATTTCTTTTTCTCCCTTTCTCCAACCACATAAGATTTTTAATGATGGGTATGGTTATATGTATAGTCATGGAAACAAAATGAACCAAAATAAACATGTATGATAGTACATGGGTCTTCTGAATGATTTCTATCAGAATGAAGAGTGGTATATCTTGTCTCTTGTTGCATTGTACCTGTGTTTATCTTAATTATAAAAGAGATAAGAGATTCTCTCTACTCCCTCCCTCCTAACCTTGTTTCTTACTGTTGTTGTTATGCTCACTGGGGGCTCAAAACTGTGGAACTACAGAGAAATTAAGAGATAGGACAATTTTTATGTGAATGATTACTTTCATGCTCCCAGAACATGCAGATATTTTAAAAAGCCCTCTGCAAGTTCTCGGCTGGTAGGACAAGTCAACCATCACGAGATGTTTCTGTGCTCTTGGAAAGTTTCTTGCTGGGTTTGTTTTTCTTCAACAATTCCTTTGACCCAGTCAGAAACATGTCTACCTTGGGGGGTCTTTTGAAGTTCTTGCCACAGCTCCAGCTCCTGGGCATTGAGAGCTCTACTTTCAGACTCTTCTGCTGAGTTTTCATTGTTTCCTTTCCTCCTGCACCATCAAGACCATAACCCTATTGAACAGAGCATGTGATGACCAACCCTACATGCATTAGTGAGGCCTTTTTTTAGAGAAATAACCTTCTCCAAATAAATTTTTTCACAAATCACTCTTCCTTCTCTTAGTCACTGATTCCTTCTTACATCTGTTTTGTTATTCTTTGGTCAATGAGGCATGAGAGAAGCTCTGGAAAACTTTGTAACTTTTCACATAGAAGGAAGATATTCACCTCACATTAACCTTGCTTTTATACCATATGTACTATTGAAAATGTATTCAAAAGTGATAACAAAAATATCCCATTTTAACCATGTGTTCAATTTACAATAAGTGCCAATTATGGAATAATCATAATGCTTTGGGATAATAGAAGGTCAACAATTTAATTTTCTGGAAGGTAGATCACAGGTTTTAAAAGTCTCAGGAAATTTCAAAGAATAATTTATTGTCATCTTTAAATCATATATTATTGGAGGTTAATGGAATATTAATACTAATTAACAGAATTCTTCCCTGTTTTTGGGCATTCATACCTATTGGTGCTAGTGTAACTGTGACCTAAATTAACTTTTAAGACATATCATGATTGACTAACAGTCTAGCCACATTGCCTATAACTATTCTTTGGAGTTTTTTATGTATGAAATTAATCCTAAAATAGATTAGACAAAGAGATTATGAAATCATGTATATAATAGTTTAATTTACTGTTTAAGGATGATTGATATAATAAAAAATTCACAGTCCAGGTTAATTTTTCCAGGAAGACTTCTTATAGACAGCTCTTTATAGACAGCTGCCATGAGCTCAGCTATCCTTACCTTGATCTACACTAGTGACTTTGCTATCTTTCATAAATATAATTAGCTTTTTATTGGTAAAATTAATTACTTATTAGCTGGTGTATGTTTGAAACTGGCTGTCTTAGAAAATGCTGGAAATATTAAATATGTGGTGACTGGCTAAAATATCTTACAGACACCCTCCCTTTTCCCCCAGCATTAATGGTCATTCAAATCTGATTAGACTTGCATGTGTCCAATATACTTGATTATCAGTTTCTGGGTCTTTGTTAAAGAATATAGTACAAAGGATTTTGGTTTCCAAAACCTGCCCCTAAGAATATGAATATAACCACATTTGCCCTAAGTAATCTCTCAGCGAAAGTGTTTTGAAAACACCCAAAGCCATGACTCCCTAAGCCCTCAGAACAGGTTGTCTGAGTGTTTGATTCCTGCTTGCTAATAATTTTATGTGCAGCAGAATTAGATCAAAGAGGTCACTTATATGCTGACACTTTCAAGTTTTTAGAAACTACCTTGCTATCACCTACCTCCAGCTATTGGAGATTTACCAAAAGGGTAGTTCAAAATAGCAATGGAAGGTAAAAGATAAAGGGGCTGTGGAAAGAGTATCAGAAAAGGCTCACAAAGGAGATGGTGCCTTAACTCAGTATTGCAAAGCTAGTAAGACTTTGCCATGTTGACTAGGACTGATGAGGAAGAAATTCAGCAAAGGCAATATTATGGAGACTGGCTTAGAGAACATGGTTTCTTCAGGAAACTAAACTGTGGCTGAAATTTAAGAATTTTAATATAATGGTGCAGGGAGAGGCAGGATTTTAAAGGGGCTTATGTGGTATAATTCAGTATTTTTTAAACTTTTTTGAGCACAACTCACAGAAAACACATTTTTTAATTATATGACCTGACAGAAACACAATGGAAATATGAATGTTACAAAAATATTTATAACTTGCTGATTAATATGTACTCTATTACTGTGTTTGCTACTGTTTTCTTTTATACGTTCTATTTTATTTTGTTGAAATGCTGACGTTGAACCAATGAGTTTATTTCTTGGACACCAATAGAGCAAAACACGCAGTTTGATAAACATTTCCCTAGAAAACATAACCAGCTTCATGAGTGTGCAATCACTAGAGTGAGGAGTGCTAATCCAGCAGCTGGTGGGTCGCACCCAAGTCGAGTCACGGGGGCTTCTACAGGGGTCTTTAATTGTCCTCTCTTGCACACCAGTGCACTTGCACAACACATGCACATGTCAAAGAAAGTGCTACATTAAATAGCAAATAAGAAACACCATGACAGACTGAGAGAGAGAATATGGGAGAAAAAAAAAAGTTAGTACCTTTAACAGCACGTTTTCTACTTTTTGTACAAAGGTTATCATACTTTGAATTTTATTTTTGCCTCTCAAAATATGTTGCTAGTCTTATAGAAATGCACTGTCAAATTAAAATATTATGCAAGCCACATAGGCAATGTTTAATATTCTGGTAGGAACATTTAAATAAAATAAAAAGAAACAGGCACAATTTATTTTGATAACGAAGTATTAACCGACTATATCCAATATACCATCTTTTCTGTGAGCCTTTTCTGATACTCTTCCACAGCCCCTTTATCTGCTACCTACATTGCTATTTTGAACTACTCTTTTGGTAGATCTCCAATAGCCGGAGGTAGGTGATAGCAAGGTAGTTTCTAAAAACTTGACATGTGTCAGCATACAAGTGACCTCTTTGACCTAATTCTGCTGCACATAAATTTATAAACAAACAGGAATCAAATACTCAGACAACCTATTCTGTGGGCTTAGGGAGTCATGGCTTTGGGTGCTTTCAAAACACTCTTGCTGAGAGATTACTTAAGGTGAATATGGCTATGTTAATTTTGACAATAAAGTATTTAACCCAATATATCCAAAATATATACAAATCAATTAATAATAAAAATAAAAAATGGGATATTTTACTTTTTTATTCTACTAAGTCTTTCAAATGTGATGTGTATTTTATACTTACAGATCATCTTAATTTGAACTAGCCACATTTATAGTGCTCAATAGCCATATGTGATTTGTCATCACCATACTGGATGGTGTAGTTATTCATAATAGGGAATAATGGAAGATTTTAAACTAGTGTCTGTGAAGTAAATTTGACATTAGAAAGATTTCTCTCCTAGCAGGGAAGTGTTGAAGTACATTGTGAGATTGGAAACCAGGGAAAGATAATTATGGTAGTCTAGGCGGGAGACTATAGGTGCAGGAACTTGTCATTAGCTTTGTGGATTGGGGGTGAAGCAGATTTGAGAAGTAAGTGGGTGAAATTATCAGGATGTGGTCACTGATTACATGTGATTATTTGTTGGTAATAGGGGAAGAAGAAAGAGAGAAAGGAAAGAGACTAGAATAATTGCCAGGTTTGTGGACTTGGTGATTGGGTAGACCGTGGAACCATTCATCAGGATAATGTATCCAAAATGTGAACCAGACTGTATTTTTATTTGTTTTTTAAATTACTTTTTCTATATTATATTGTTATCAATATAATATAGAGGTGCTTTTTGATTTAGTAATGTTTGATTAGAATTTATCCTAAGACACACTGGTCTTTTAGAATTTGAAACAAACTTATATAAGTTGCTTGACCCAATGGGTTCTGCCTAGGAGAAATCTAAGGGTTAGATTCAGTGCCAGTCTTGTGACTAGAACATGAAATCACTGTTATAGACAAGCTTCTTAATGTACGTGCAAGAAAACTAAAACTTAGTGAGATTATGTGACTTTCTCAAGCCCTCTCTGTTGAGAGATATATAGATATATAGAGACATATAGATATGTTAAACCGTATCTATTTTTGCGTTTTTCTTGCTTCTGTGGCTTTTCTCAAAACTTTATTATCTGCTGTTGAGCTCACCTTATACTTTTAAAGTAAAATTATTCGATAAACATTCCTTTAGTTTCACCTTAAAACCTCTCTGTAAGTTTATCTTTTCAGTCTTCCTTCAATTCTCTCTGTAAGATGTGCCCTACTTGTTTTTGAACACTGGTCTCTCCCCCTGTTCTCTTGTTCGCACCTGTCTTTACTTCCTCCTCAATCAATGTGTTGTTCCATTTGCTTTTCAGGTTCAATATTTTGAAATACTCTACCAGCATGTGGTTTGTTAAAACTCCCTTTGGTTGTTTATATTGCTCCATAACTTTGTTTAAAGGCTACATTTCTTTATTAAGTTGATCAAGGTGGAAAAAAGAACTATCTATGGTTTTGAGTGAAATGCCTATGAACCTATTCTAAATAGTTCAGTTTTACAACTTCAAGAATGCATTTTTCCCAGTGAATTTAATCATACTAAATATGCAGTATCCAATGACAACTTACAACACTGAGAAGACGTAATACTGACACATTTGTTAAAAAGTAAGTTGTGTGTCTGTATGTGTGAGTGTATGTGTATCCAAGAGTTTATGTGTATGTTTGTGCATAAGTGTATTTCTTGTGTAGTAGCTCTTAATATATTTTTAACTGAGCAAGTTCCTGCAACATTACCTCTTTTTGTAAAGCTTCCCAGAGTTGGTTTGGCAATGCAAACCTATTTACTGAGAGGAATTGGATTCAGACATCATTTTCATTTAAGGAATTTAGTGGTCTCACTAATGACTAGTCAATTGTTGAGATGAGTACAGATTTAAACCAAGAATGATTGCTTAGGAGAATGGCTCAATATCTGGCTTACATTCTTAGTTAGAGAAAGCACCATCCATTAATTCTAAAATTCCACCAAGCAATATAGAAATGTTATATTCCTGTCTACTATTTCAGCTCTGGAGAAAAAGAATGTCCTTTAAATCCCAATATACGTATTTATTGTACTTCCTACTATTGCTTCTGCCACATGGCTAGACTGTATTTTTCTATCATGTAAATAATCACATCTGATTAGGCATTCAAATTGTATTTTAGAAGTATTTACTCTTAAGTTGTGACACTGAATAAATTAAACCCATGAGGCCAATAAACTGCCCAGATTAATTTGTAACTTAACGTGACCAGAGATTACTTAAAATGTTAGAACCTGATTAAACCTCTTGAGACTTCAGAGTATAATATTAATAAGTTCAAATCTCAACTTAATTTGTCATGATTTTATAACTTATCTGTTCCTTTTCTCATCAAATCACACACAGAGATAAAATAACAGTCTTAAAAACAAAATAGCACTCTCTTACTCCAATAGACATACACCTTAAACAGAAGGCATGGACAATTTTACTTTTTTATATACAGAAATAATTTTCCCTATTTCAGATAATCTCTGACAAAAATGTGAAATCCATAAATATAATGTGATGTACAGGGTGACAATGTAAGAGAGACAATTTGGGAATCTCTACCCCAAAAAGGCAAAATAACTATCCAATACATATCTGCAATATTTTTGCTCTTCCAAGCCTTTTGTGAGGTTAATTCAGAGGAGAATTTAATAAACACATACGCTGTAACTGCTAATTTATTTACTTTTTAAAATAAATACCTTTTATAATTATAATTATAAAGTAAAAAGCAAGTAACATGAATTATATCCATTAAGTAATATGCTGAACTGTAAGTTTTAAAAGTTGATGGTGAAAAAAATGGAAGGAGAAAAGTGAGGAAGAAAGAAAGGAAGTAAGGGAGAGAGGAAGATGTATTGGCTCCGTGTACTATTGGTTTATCCATTAGTGATACATCAAAATCCATTTTGCCCCACTTTTTACCAGTAAATTGGTAAAAATAAGCTTTAAAATAATAAATCATAAAGAAGGTATGAGGGAACAGGCCTGTGGTTGGAATGCAGGCAATAATAACTTGTTTGGAGGGTGATCTGACAAATAACCAACTTTTCCAGGTTGCATTCATATTCACAGTTCCAACAATTTATCTTGCAAAAATGCATTGTAAAGATAAATTTGCACAATGCACTAAGATATATGAATATGGTTTTCATTACAGCGTAATTTATAAAATGTAAAAAATATGGAAAAAGCTTATTCATTGAGAAATAGTTATATTATTTTCATACAACGGAACACTAAATAACTATTTAAAAGTAAAGTAGATTTATATATATTAATCTGAAAGAATATGAAAGATACATGTTTAAATGGAAAAATCTTATGTGACATATAGAGAGTGATCATTCTGTATTTACTATAAAAACTAGAGTCATAGACACTGTCTATTATATACAAAGTTTGTAATGTTATACAGGAAAGATTTACTGCTATCACCTCATGTTTATAGGTATTTGAAGGGGGTGATATGAGATCAAGAAGCTTTATGATTTATTTAATTAACTTTTTTAAAGTTCAGTGTCACTTTTATTATCTAAAACATATCTGTGACTTAGAATAGTTAGAATTAGGGGGATTACTTTCTGATTAAAATTATCTTGTTTTTATGGTGGTTCATTATTCTCTTCCACATGTTTTTGGAGATAAGGAAAAATTCCTTTGAATATGAAGTTAGTTGACATATTGTACTGTGTGGTTAAAAGAATGAAGAAGCATTTTTTTTGGAAATTAACATAGGGAATAAAAACAAGTGATAAAGAACTCTGTTTTTTTTAATTTATGCTATAAAATGAAACTTGTAGCAAATATTCTGGGTGCTTCCTAATGAGACCAATGAAATATTGGTACAGTAGAGGTATTGTAGGGTATTAATTTATAGAATGAACTATGTTCCAAATACAACACAATTCCAAAATTTAATTTATTTCTAAATGTTGCCTGGTGAAGCTGAATTCAATAAGATTGAGTACAAATAGAATGACATTAGATAGCTGTAGAAGAAGCCCATGGATGGGGACACAAGAGCAGGGTATCACCACAGCTCCTCAAAGGACTATAAGTATTTTCCTAACTGCTGCCAAAAATATCAGTATTTAATATTTTAAAAATAAATAAAAATTGTTGATTTGCAACATGGCTGTATCCCGGCACACGGTGATGATGAAATAATATAAAAAATATGCCCAGTAGGCTAGGTGTCATGGCTCACGCCTGTAATCTTAGCACTTTGGGAGGCCAAGGCAGACAGAGCCTTTGAGCCCAGGAGTTTGAAAGCAATCCAGAACACATGGAAAAACCCATCTCTACTAAACATACAAAAATTAGCTAGGCATGGCAGCACACACCCATAGTCCCAACAACTCGAGAAGCTGAGGTAGGAAGATCACTGGAGCCTGGGGATATCAAGGCTGCAGTGAGCCATGATCCCACCACTGCACTCCAGCCTGGGCAACAGAATGAGACCCTGTAACAAAAAATTGTAATAACCATCTCTCTCATTTTTGTAAAAGAAATATGCCTGTAGGTCTTGCAATTTAGATTTATTCATAAACCAATCTACTTAGAAAAATCAGAAATAACATTTATTTTTCTGTATACATATAAATTATAAACTAATACACTGATTTTCTAATTTATAAATTAGTTAATTTAAGCATTAGCTAATGTCTTTGAATAAATGGATAAAGTTGTTATTCTGAATTTTACAAAGCTGAAGACCAGTACAGAGCTTAGACTGCTTTAATAAGATTTAAAAACCATATGAGGCCTAGTCTGTGCAGCTGGTTAAATAGCCTCTTTATTACTATCAACTTATTAACAGAAAAATCCCAGGCATGGTCCCACTTGAATCCTATTTAAGAGCTATTGAAACTGTATTGAGTTTTCTCAAGAAAAAAAAAAAGTTTCTCTTTACAGTGCTTCATCAGTAGATAAAATGAAATAGGTTTGTAATAAAAAAAAAACTAAGACTAGCTTTTTCTGCTCATAGCTTGATAAAAAGAGTTGTGAACAGAAGAATAAAACAAAATATGAACTACAATAAATTATTCTCCATCTTGGTGAGGTAACATGTCCTAAAGAATTTTTAGAAACTTAAAGTTAGGTTAAGTTTAAATTCTACTTTAATCATTTTATCCCCTCCAAAATGTAAAGGAAAATCAATCATCATGGCCCAAACTCATTTCAGATAACATATCTGGGAACAAGGGAGAATTCTGAACTGTGATATGGGTCTAATAACACTGTAGAATCCCAGATCACAGTTAATATCTGCAGCTTCTACCTTTCTTATATTTTTTACCATGAGAACAACTACCCTAAAATTTAGTTTCCAGACACTCTTCTGATTGGATGTTTGAAGTCATTTTTCATATGTAATTCTTCAAAATGACTAATTAAGGATTTTCTAGAACCAAAATACTTTAATATTCACCTTACATTATAATCTATAAATCGATTGCCTGGATGAATAACTCTTTATAATCCCAGATTTTTAAAAGGCAGTCAATAAAATTATAAACCTACCATTCTCTCTTCCATCACATTTTACCATTACAAATTATAACTACATGTTTCTCAGATAAATATTCATCGTGAAACTCAGGTGGGTTTCAGCCATGGCTATTCCACAACTAATCATTATTATTCTCTCAGCCTGGTAGAGGCATCATTTAGGAATGGCATTAAACTTTACTTTGTGAATCAGAAGTGGTTATGTATTATATGAATATTCAGTGTTGTATTACATAAATTCATTGCTGATGTCCAGATAGAAATATTAATAAAAGCTGTTTTTTTTACTACATTGTTGGTCAGTGTTGGTTTGAACTGAATATAGAAAATGTAATACACTGAATAACATATAACATAAATGTGCTTTTATCCTTAATCTTATAGATTGTTTTTAATCATGCTATTTGAACCAAATCATTAGATAATTTGATATGAGACAAACTAAATGCATGTATCAAAGCTATTGAGACTAGAAATGTAAGCAATTTGTTCTCACTGCTGATGCAATAGTTTTATACTTAAATACCAGAGATAGCCAAACCAAATAACCAACACTACAATTACTTGTTGCCAGAAAGATTGACAATATAAATTCCGCTGAAACCAAAACCATTAACTTCTGGTATGTCTTGAAAAACCAATGGACTCAACTCCAGATATTCTATATAGCATGCCAAAGAATTCAGCTGCTTACAATCACAACCATAACTAGTGTATATCTGAGGCCTTATCAGGAAGATGTATTGTTTAAAATGTGATGATTCACTGGTGTCAATAATACTTTTGTTTAAATGACTGCAATGAGTAATTGGTAATGTTTGCTTTGAAACCATTGAGCTTACAACTCATATCTCTTGTAATAAATACTGTGGGTGTACTTCCTAGACAACCTTCTACAGGGCCAAGTCATTCATTTCCTTAGCTGGTATAAATGTTTTCACTGAAGCCCAAAGCTGAGTTACCTGCAAGAACTGTACTGCCTTGACCTTGGTGAAAGGAAATGTTCTCACTCATTGTTTTGCCTCCTTTCTGGTTGCAGCACTTATACAATGCCTGGTTGATGCTACATGAAAGTATGAAGGCCCTCCCACATTTCCTCCATTTGGGACGACTCTGAAGGGCCATCCCAACTCCATCACTCTCCAGGAGACAAGCTGAGGCTTCTATTGTGAACGTAGCACAATTCAATGTCTCCTTCTAGCCAGTTATGTTTCACTTACTTCCACATAGGTAATGTCACTGAGAATACACTTACGTAAACATAATGCCTGACAATCTCTGTCTCAGAGTCTATTTCCCATGGAACCCAATGGGAAACTTCTGTACAAATCTGTCATAAAATAGAAAAACACTGGTCACTTATATTGTCTCTGCATTATAAAAATCTTTAATTTCTGGTGAAGGCTTCAGCTTGTTCTAAAATCTTTGGACTCAGTTCTTCATGGGATGGGGCATTATCTTGCCCTTTTCATATTAAGATATAACTATTCCAAATATTTTCTGCAATTGCATTGGACCTAGCAGTTATGTTTGCAGAATATAAAATGATAGTTTATTTACTTATCACTCAGGAGGAAGTTGATTAGGAATATCACTATTATTATATCAGGTATAATAATATATGTTAAGCTACAGTAAGAAGATTCCTGATCTATTTCTTGGCCTCCCTAGACACGGCTGGCATTGCTTGGTCACCTTTATTTCATGGGCTTTTTCTTAGAATACACTAAATAAGATAATTAGATATTGCGTGTTTGTTTTAGAAAGTAAGCACACCTCAGTTATCTCAACAAGGTCAATCTAGTTTGCTTCTGACTTCTTAATTTCTGCTGCAGCATGTTCCTACATTTTAGGATAGCAGCTAAACCTCAGTATCTGAATGGTGATAGCATGGGATAAAATTGCTTTTCAATATTAGCACTTGAGGAGAAAGTGACAATGAAGGAGGATAGACTTTAGAAGTGAATCCAGATAAGAGACACCAAAATATTTATTGGAACATATGAGTGACTCACGTAATAGAAAATATGAGTTACCGGGTTCTTGGGTTTTATGCTCTAGAATTTTAGTCAATGTGACTTAGGTTCCTTTTTCTGGGAAATAGCCTTTGACAGAGGTAAACACTGTGTGGTTAGCTTTTGTTGCAATTTCACAAGGAGGCACAGAAATGTCTCAATGATCAGAGAGCTTCTGAAAAATTGCAAATTATTGTCAGCCATAAAATAAAAAGGGAGTCATATCATATCTAATAAGAAATTCCAATTATTTACCTTTGTATAATTGTAACTCAACCCAACTTGAAAATAGTACCATTTCACTAAGGCCTCAGGCATGGGAAGAACATTTAAACTCTATTTTTTTTAATTAAAAACAGCTTCATAAAGGTAAAATGATGTATAAATTGATATATAAAGAATTTTACATATTTAAAATATACAATTTGATGATTTTGACTATATGCAAATACCAATGACACTATCATCACAATCAAGATAAACATATCCAGTGCGGCTGGGCGCGGTGGCTCATGCCTGTAATCTCAGCACTTTGGGTGGGTGAGGCAGGCAGATCATTTGACATCAGGAGTTCAAGACCAGCCTGGCCAATATGGTGAAACCCCGTCTCTACTAAAAATACAAAAATTAGTCAGGCATAGTGGTACACACCTGTAATCCCAGCTACTCAGGCAGCTGAGGCAGGAGAATTGCTTGGACCCAGGAGGCGGAGGTTGCAGTGAGCTGAGATCGAGCCACTGCACTCCAGCCTGGGCGATGGAGACAGACTCTGTCTCAAAACAACAAACAAACAAATAACCATATCCAATGCTCCTCAAAGTATTTTTGTGCCCTTTTCCTTTTGTGTATGTGTATGTTGTATTGTGTATGTATGTGTTAAAAACACAAGATATCTGCTCTGTTAATAAATTGTGAAGTGCACAATACTGTATTGTTAACCATAACCACTATGCTGTATAGCAGTTCATAACAGTGGCAACCACTATGATGTTCTGTGCTTCTATGAGCTAGACAATTATGGATACTTTTTAGAAGTGGGATAATACAGTATTTGTCTTTCTGTGAGAAACTGTACTTTGAAGGGAAGGTGTCTATTTTGTTTGCATGAGATGAACAAGTAACACAGATTCAGACTGTATGGGTTTGAATCCTGACAGGATGATATTTTTCATTATTTAATCTCTACACAACATATTTCTCACTTGTAAATTATAGACAGTAATAGTAATTACCTCGTAGGTTCTCATGAAGGTTAAAAGTGATAAGTATGGACTATTTAGTATAGTGCCTGGCATTCAGTAAATACATAATAAGTATAAACTCATTCATAGTTCTAAAACAGGCCTCAAATCATGATTAGTGGCCATTCTTCCAGGCATACATATCTTTTTGTTTTCTTTCTTTTCCCCCCCAAATTAAAATAAAACTGCCATGTATTTTTTTAAAAGTGGGAAAAAAGTGAAAACATTTGAAACATGTACTATATAGAAATGAATTATATTAGAATATACAGATTGCTCTGATATACCAAGACAAGAAATACTATGGACTTGTTAGGAAAACTGGCAAAAGAAAATATTCAAAGAGCCAGGAACATGAGTTAAGTTACACTTTTTCATGATTAATCAAGGAAAGAAAGACAGATAAGTGTTGCCAAGAATGTGGAGCAAAGGGGAATCTGCTGTATGTCAATGTTAATGTAACAAAGGTGCATGTGAACCAGCAATTCTACCTTTGAGTATATTCTTAACAAAGATGTATGCTTGTGGGCAATTTTTAAATGTACAAAAATATTCATAGCACCATTGTGTGTAATAGTCTATAACTGGAATTAGTACCACTAATTGGCAATAGGTGCACTATCCACAATCCTGTTGACTCCTATTAACTCTTAGTACCAAGAACATACAAACAGCTATGCAAATAACTACCCAAGCTTCAGTGGCTTATCATAATAAAAGTGTTACTTACATAGTCACCGTCTAATGTGAGACAGTGATGATGAGGCGCTATTTCTCCACTCAGTCATTCAGATAACCAGGCTGCCTGCTTCCATCTAGTGGGTCCATTCCCTTCTAGGATCCCTACTGTTCCAGTGAATAGTTTTCCTTCTGAAGGGCGGCCAGGAAAGGGAGCTAGCAAAGGCACCAGAGGTTTCAGGGCAGAAAGTTTGATGGCCTGCCTCCTGTCACAGGCTCCACTAATGGCACGGGAACCTAAAAAACGCCGTTTAACTGAGTGCCCAGGAGAAAGTCAATGTGGTCTGATGAGTCCCCACTAACTGTCTGTCACAATACTGAAGGGGAATACGATACATATCTTCTCAAGTTCTGGAACATAGGGAGGTCAGGAAAGACATCCTAAGACCCACATCCCATGCACTGTCCAAGTGCTCCAGATATTAATTCCTGGTGGCACTTTTCTAGTTTTCTGGAATGTTCAGATGACCAAATTCCTTGTTCCTCACTGACTGACATCCTGGAGAGTAGACTACACAGCTTCAGAGTAGTTCTCTGTTCTGCCTGGTTGCTCCAAATTCTATTTAAAATGCTCTTCCAATGGTACCTTAGTCATTCTCTCTTTCAAATTTCCCCAGGAGCCCCTTCTCTCTGGCATATTTCCAGGAGGTGGGCCTTGGTTCAGTGACAGAACTCAGCACTATGTCTCTGCTTCTCCTAGAAAAGCTGAAACACCGTCTTAGCTGACATTTCTGCCCAAATCTTCTCTGAAGCAGGTCCCTTGGTAGGGGCTATCACATCTCATAGGCACAGTCACCAGATTAGTGTGTGTGGAGGGAGAGGAAGGCAGTGCAGGTAAAACGGATCCCTGAAAACACTGATTCAATAGTTCCTGGGGAAGAGGAGTAGGACTAGTGATCTATACTACTGTTCAAAGATGTCAAGTCAACTTTTAGCTCCAAAATGGTTGTTGACATCCCAGAAGCTCAATATGCTGGTAGGTGGCATTCAGGAAGCAGACAGATGCAAGGAGCAGTGCAGTTCTAAGTCACAAGGTGGTTCCTAGGTTATGGTTGTCCACAAGAAACAGGATTTAGCTTCTTTTGAGAACTAGTCAGGATGGAGGAGATGAGAAGTAGGTCCAGAGTTTAAAAACTAGCAGTTATGTAGGATAGATAAGTCTAAAGATGTAATGTATAGCATGAGGTAGAAGTCGAATTTGGAGAATTAGTAGAGTTATCCAGATTAACAAAAGAGTCACGAATATTGTGTTTCAGGTTTGGAAAACAGCATGGATAAATAACCAGATATATAGGGTGTGAGAATAGAAGTGAGTTCAGTATTGAGAAAAGATTATGGATAGGTGATCAAAGGCCAAATCCTTAAATAATTTGTAATCCATGTCGTCCTTATCCTGTTTAGGTCAAATATAAGCTTCTGTGTGGTTTAAAACAAACATCACATGAGAGCATTTTAAACAATTATTATGTGATTCATTTACTCTCTTGGATAGCAAGTGTATGTAGTATAATAAGTAAAAACCAAAAATGGAGAGACCAGCTAGGAAGCTGGTATACACAAAAGGTGATAGAAAGCTAAATTAAGGAATTAGACATGGGAAGGGGAAAGAAGGGAGCAATTTAGGGGATGGACAGAAAGCATAATTGTTAGGACTCAGTGATTAATAGAAATTTGAAATGAGAATAAGGGAGCAGCTAAGAATCATTGGTTTAAAAATAAGGTTGTTTTATCCATTAGGATAAAGACCACAGTTTGGAAGTGATGACCAGCAGATGGGTTTGGTTATGATAAAATTGTTGATAAGAGTTTCTAAAGACAGGTTGGCCTAGGAGACATGCAAAATTATGACCTACCTCTAATAGCTATTTAACATGTCTTGGGAATGAATTTTTATGACAAATTTAAGATTATTAATTCAATCTTCAACCCATTTCCCTATTTTCATAACTATATGCAGTTTATGTTGTACCAATATGACTCATGATAAATAAGAATCCAATACTAAAATAAAGCCTCTAAAGGCTTTTTAAAAATAGTTTCATTGAAGCTAATTTTCCTTATCCCTGGATGAAATTGCCTTTTGTTTCTCTGCTGATTCTCAGATATTAAAACAGTACTACCAGTCTCTAAGTTGCTGACACAGGGAAGTGTCTAGTCTTATGCATTAACCAAAATTTAGAACTTGACTTTGGGTTAAATCTTTTCTTCCTCTTCCAGCTTGGGTCACCTACTGGATGCAAGATTTAAGTAACAACGAATGGTTGATTGTTCTGCTTTCTACTCTCTTATGGCACAACCCTAACTTATTCACTAGCTGTAGTTCTATTTTCCTACAGCACCTAAGGCAAAGGTTGGCAGAAAAGTAGGGAGAGGTAGAGCAATTCTTACTTGACTGATGGCACTACAATTGTTTCCTTCAAGGTTCCTCATTATGCTACTCTCTTTCCAGTTCCAGTGACCTTGGTGAGGCCTTGTATGACACACCTCTCAATATCTGAAAGATCCTCTTCTTTCTCTTGGGGGTCCAGTCCCTTCCAAGAAAAATTAGGCAGGACAAAAGATGACCAAACTCAGTATCTCCCTCTCTGCCTTATCTTATTCATGGTTATTTTACCCCATGTTAAAAATCTCCATGATATCAGGGTAATATCGAAACAACATGACTTTTGAACTCCCCTGCCTTCAAGCAGCTACTCAGTTCAGCCCTTCTTTAAACTTCTAGGTTTCCATAAGTTTCAGACCCCAAAGGTGCACTTTAGCTTTCTTAGAGACGCTAAGTCAGACACAAATATGTTTTCTCTTCAGTGGAGGTAAGAGATATCATAACTGCCCAAGTGATTACCTTGAAACATCTCTCAGGAGTTGGATGTTAGCTTATTTCATTTTACATAATGTCCTCCAGTTCCATTCATGTTGCTGCAAATTATGGAATTTTATTCTTTTTATGGCTGAATAATATTCTTTTGTGTGTACATATCATGTTGTCTTTATCCATTTATCTATTGATGGACACTAAGATTGATTCCATATCTTGGCTATTGGTAATAGTGCTGCAATAAACAAATATTTCATGTTCTCACTCGTATGTGGGACCTAAAAAAATTGATCTCATGGAAGTAGTGAGTAAAATGATAGTTACCAGGGGATGGAAATTGTAGGGGGTTTAGTGGCTACAAAACACAGTTAGATGGAAAGAATAAGTTGTCATATTCTATAGAACAGTAGGGCAACTATAGTTAACAATAATTTATTATACATCTCAAAATAGTGAAAAGAGAAGATTTGAAATGTTCCTAACAAAGAAATAGCAAATGTTTGAGATTATGGCCATCCCAATTACCCTGATTTAATCATTACATAAAATATATATGTATACACACATATATATGTGTATGTATATGTATATATATACACACACACATTCACACTCATGCTATTCTACTACATATATGTATAGAAAATATATACATATGCATACATGTGCTACTTTGCTATATATAAATATGTACAATTTTTATGTATTTATAAAAGCATTTAATAAAAGAAAGTTGGATGTTAGAAGGTATCACTGCCTCACCATCTTCCTTCTACTGTGGGCATGTGATGCAGGACAAAAATATTCCAAAGAGATCTCTAGAACAGTGTTCTCTCTTTTCTTTAATTTCTCTACAAGAGATTCAAAAGGTAAAAAGAAATTTCCCTACTATTGCTTTGTAAATGTTTGTATGTAGGAGCTGTGCTTTTCACACAGTCACTTTGGTGTGTTATATTTAAGATAGGAATTGTCCCATTCTAACATTATTTTATACTGCTATGTTTTATATTCACAAATTATTTGTAGAAAAAGTAGAAAAGCATTCATACTACATGACTGGATTAGAAACTGTAGCTACCAAGCCCATTAAAACAGTATTAAGTTTTGTCTCTGAGGTTTGGAAGATAGCTATAAGGAAAAGACCTACACACACTATAAAAGATGTTTCTATACTATTATTGAAGTAGAGAAGAAATAATAAATTCTTAAATGAAGGAGTTATAGAAAATTTCATAACCTAGAACTACCAAAACCATTAAGAAGCTGGAGCAACAAAACCTGCTAAAACATGATTAATTTTCTGTCCTTGAGGTCAAGAAAATAGGTATATGAAAAAGAGCTATACCTGATATAAAAAAGGTCAGGTACTATGTGTTATGGAAGTAGAGATGAAAAAATAGCAAACTTTTAAAAGAAGGTAGTTAGAGAAAATTCCAGGGTACAAATATTAAACAATACTTGAATTGAATGTTAAAGAATATATAGCATTTCATTGATGCTTTTCATCCCCTCAGTTTTTGAAAATATACTCCCTTCCTGCTGATCCAAATCATCCATTTCCACTAGGAGCATACTTACTGAAATGATCCTAGGTAAGTCAGTGGAAGAATATAGTTACAATTTAATTTTAAAATAAAACAACCATTGTGACTACTCATCTTCAACTATTCTTTTTAGAATGCTTTATTATGTAAAGCATTTTTGGTAGATGAAGAATAAAGATACCCTCATTTTCAGTCACTTAAAGTGAAATGCATCAAAACTTCATAATATTTTCCCAATAATGTCACCCTAAATATATTTAATTGACCATTTATCATTTCATAAAAACATATCTGGCACTGCCATAAAGGTTGTCATATTTCCTGATCTTTGAAAATGCTGATATTGAATATCTGTGTCCTAAGTAACAGCCCAACTAAAAATTGTTTTGAAGATGCTAAACCAATGATTTTTTATTATTATTATAATTACAGATATGTGTTTATATATATGTATAATATATATGAGAGAGACAGAGCACTAACATATACTATATAGTGTGGATTTATTATAGGTCAAGGGATTTACATACATTATCTCATTCAATCTTCACATAATCCTTTGGAGCTGGTTATTATGATCATTCCCATTATACAGATTAACAGATGAATGACCAGAAGCATTAACTCATTTCCCAAGGTCACATCAAAGATGTAAATACTCAGGTTCCAGCTCAGCCAGGCTAAATACAATGTCATTTGTCTATCACTACAAGTTACAATTTCTCCAAGTTTTTAACTCCAGCATAGGTATCCCCACTCCAATATACAGAAGAGTCTACAATTTTTATGTAATTTTTATCCTATATACTCTACTCCATCCTATTGTTACTTAATATGGATTTACACTGGAGAAAACGTATGGCCTTTTAGCAGAAAAAAATATATATGCCTTTATAAAAATCCTCACAGACTCCTTTGAAGAAAAGGTAAATTTTACCTATACATAGTGAAACTAGATAACTTCTTATCTATTATATTTAGTCCATAATGGCTCTTCTTGTGAACCTCCTGTTAAGAAAATATAATTTCATTTATAAAAAGACCAACTGTTCAATATTAGTTAAAAAACACTGATTTCGCCATCAGGCACTTAGCACAAGTGCAAAATGGATGCTGAATGAATGAGTGGATGGATTAATAAATAAATGAATGAATAAATACTTTATTTAGCTAATATGTGTCTGATTTTCAGTTATATTTTATGCAACCATATACACATACACACACCCTCCATACCTACATACCTGTGTGACTGGCTATATAGCTGCTGTTTCTTTTCTTCTATCTTATTTGTTATACATTTAATTCTTCACGAGTATGCTTATTTTGCCAAGATAGGTGCTTTTCTGTATTTTTATAGCTTGTTCCCATATATCTCTGCGGTTAAGGAAAGATGATGATAACTAATAGGTAACATAGATAACTAATCTCTCTCTCTTTTTCTTCTCATATATGTAACACTGCTCATAACCTCAGTCTTTTCCTATTTTTTATCTCCTTGAAGTAAGTAGTAAGTATAAAAATTATCAATTTGAAAGCCAGCAAAATGTCAGCCTGCCCAAGTCAGCTTTCAGTTTAGATTCAGCCATTTGGAGATAGACAGTGTGTAGCTATGTTGCACACCCTAATCAAAAACAGATTATGTAAACAATTAGTAGCACATACCTATGTCATGAATTTGTGAATTACTACCAGGAATGAGGAAGAAGTCATGACCCTTTAATTACTGCAGGAAAGAAAAAAAATAGAAGATTCACAAACTTGTTACCCACCAGAATTATGTCACGAATTTGTGAATTACTACCAGGAATGAGGAAGAAGTCATGACCCTTTAATTACTGCAGGAAAGAAAAAAAATAGAAGATTCACAAACTTGTTACCCACCAGAATAGATGATTTATAAAATAATAGTTTGTTGAGTGCTTCAGAAGCAATTGTGTGTGTATGTGTGTGTGCATGTGTGTGTACAAACGTGTACACATTTGTTCTGTTATTCCAGTCATTACAGGTAAGCTTCATTTTGCTGTCAATCACTTTTACAATAGGTAGCTGGCATACCTATTACTTCAGTAATATTTCTTCTTTCATCAATACTCAGAGAATAGCTTTACCCACAGAGTAGACTGCAAACTGTAACAGAAGAGGAGCAGACCCTATCAAAATAAAATAGAAATGGTGTGTACTCACATAATCATTGGTAATAAAATCAATAGACAAAGGAAAGCAAGAAATGCAGATGTCAGCTACTACCTCTCAGTGTAGTGATAAAAGATCGTCCAGCTTATATGAAATCTATGATTAACTCTCATTTACTTGAAATAATTTTATCATACCCAAAGGGACAGTTAAAGGAATACTGCTCTTATCACAATCAAAACACCAGAAATGAAAATCCCACTGGGGAAACAAATATTTTAATAATCAGTTCTATATCCACAGCAGTAACACAGTAGTAAAATGTCATGGATAACCAAGCTATTTCAACCTTTAATTTTCAACCTGCTTTAGGCTAGCATTCTAAATCAGAAACCAAAGGATCTCTAGAGTCCTGTGCTATTAAAACCAAATTCATTTACAGAAAGTGTATTGCTATAATTTTGCCATTTACAAAACACTTTAGACAGTGTTACAGTATTGACATGAGTTTTATGGTTTCATCTCTTTACTACATACCCTGTGAGAAGAACTGATAGTAAACGTTGAGTACACAGACAGATTTTGGAATAAATTTGTAAATTTCTAACAAAGTCCCTATGTAAATTAGTAGCATGAATGCAGGCAGATTTATATGTCCACACTAATTTTAAAAAACAAATGAATTCGTTTGTTTTCCTATGAGTAACAAAACAAATAACTATATAAATCAGATGCAGGATGCCAACGTATGTGTCTATTGGAAGATTTAGAAAGCCTGAAATAAAACAATGAAAGTAAACATTTATCAATAATTCCTTGAAGGCCACATTCAATGCTTGTTAACAGATTGATACTGTTATAGGAATGGGGTCGGAATCCAGACCCCAACAGTGAGTTCTTGGATTTCCCACAAAAAAGAATTCAGGGCGGGTCCATGGAGTAAAGTGAAAGCAAATTTGTAAGAAAGTAAAAGAACAAAAAAATGGCTACTCCACAGACACAGCAGCCCTGAGGGCTCCTGGCTGCCCATTTTTATTTATTCCTTGATAATATGCTAAACAAGTGGTGGATTATTCATTCATGCCTCCTTTTTTAGACCATATAGGGTAACTGCCTCACATTGCCATGGCATTTGAAAATTCTCATGATGCTAAAGGGAGTGTAGCACTGAGGACGACCAGAGGTCACTCTTAACGTCATCTTGGTTTTTGGTGGGTTTTAGCCAGCTTCTTTACTGCAACCTGTTTTATCAGCAAGGTCTTTATGACTTGTATCTTGTGCGAACCTCCTATCTCATCCTGTGACTTAGAATGCCTTAACCATCTGGGAATGCAGCCCAGGAGTTCTCAGCCTAATTTTACTCAGCTCCTATTCAAAATGGAGTTGCTCTGGTTCACATCCCTCTGACAATATCTTTCAAGAAATCTGCTCTGGAGGATCAAGAGCTTAAGAAATAAAGTTAATATTGTCCTAAATAATGCCTTTTACTGTCTTCAGCAAAATATCTAATAACGCTATTTGAACAGGGCGTATCAAAGTCCAATCCCTTTTGATGATTGCAGAACAGAACAAAGAAATTCTACGTTTTGCATGGAAAAAAAGGAAAGACCAACAGAACAAAAACAAGGGATCTTGGGATCTTGGCCAAGCAATTAGATTAGACTGACAACAGGCCAGCAGCTGACAACAATATTTTGGAAATGGTTTTCTAGTTACTAAAACTGTACAAAAGTGAGCCAGAGTGTAAAAATGTGCAACCTTCAGCCAGGTCATTTCAAGAGCAAAAATAGTAAAATTTAAGAGCCAAAATACGTATCCTTCTGCTGATGTTAATATTGTTGAGCATTCTCTACATTTGAATGTAACAGCACTATAGCTGGTCATCTAAATAGATATTGGCTCCTTAGCCAGCAAGTAGACACTTATTTGAAGCTGAAATAAATAATTGATTACAAATTCAAATGTCCTTCTTTACTTTACAAAGACAACTTTACAAAGGCAACCACAGAGATTGAGTTGCAAATATTGCCCAATTTTGTAATAGAACTAGGGACAGTTATTCCACCCAAATCTCTCTTCAAGTAAATAGAACAAACCGTTCAAGAAGACAGGAAATCAAATAACAGGCTTTAGCTTGGTACCACCAAGAAATTTATATCCGTGGTTAAGAGCACACAACAGTTATATGACAGAAGCTGGAAAATGACATTTCAAGGTACATCAGCTAAAATGTCATAAACATTTCAAATTATCGATAGCAGAAAAAATTTAATGTAGAAATATAAACTTTCCACTAAAGAGAGGCACTTTTCAAATGATGCCTTAGAATTCTCTTCTTGGACAGATCTCTTTTCAACTTCAATAAGGAAATGGGTATATGGTAGTATGTTTTGTGGTAGAATGAGCAATGACACATACAAATTCAACCAAATCCATTCTGTCAGGTCAGCAGATAGTCTGATATGTGTAGGCATCAGGCATCACCTAAAAATACTAACATCTATACACACAATACTAGGATATATTCACTGGTAATAGAACTGAAGTAAAAATTTATTATGCTGACTTTTCAACCTAACTCACTTACAAGAATCTCTATTCCTGGCTATGTCTGGACTCTATTTGATGGAAAGTACAGAAGTAATTAATTTATCTCTATTAAGAAGATAAAACATCCTTATCAATTCACAGAGTCATATAGAAAAAGGAGAAGCCAGCATATCAGTGTGGTTACCATCAACTATCAACAATAATATTTAGCCTCTTTAATAACAAAAATTTCCCTGAATGAATCATATATGAAATCCTTAACTCCAAATTCTATTGTTAAAATTGAATCTTGCTAGCAAGGCCAACCTTTATTTGTCAGTCTCAAGTAAGTAGACTGCACTTGAGATAATCAAGAAAAACAACCCAAATGATCTGTAAACAGCTGAATTGATATCATTGTATTTGTTTATTTTAGACCATTTTAATTCCTTCCACAAATGATCAACCTCTTGGTTTCCAAATGTGCAATAAATCAGGGAGGGAGAAACTTGCATTTAAAACAATTTTCTATGAGAGTAGTTAAAAGGAAAGATGACTACTCTAACATCTGGGGGGGGGGAATAAAAATCTAGTAACAAATCATAGTCATTTGTATTACTATTATGTGCTAGCATACACCTGCATGAGCTCTACTACCTCAGTAGATTGTATGGATATTGCTATTAAAGAAGAGTATATGAGATGTATATATATAAAATGTTAAATAATTGCTTCATTTATTTGTATTTCTAACAAATTTCTTATTGACAATCTGTGTAGAAAAAGCAAGAAAAATACAACTAAGTAAAAACAAATGTAACACAGACCCTTGAAGACCTACTGTTGAGAAACTAAATAAAGTATAATTTATTACCAGTTTTCTAAGAAATAAAATTCACATTCTCCATGGAACAAAATAGAAACTAAGTGTAGGAAGGGCTACTGTAGCAGTGAGCTCAATTCAGCCTCCTTAAACTTCATTTCACGTTTGAGAGATTCTGGGTTACAGCTCTTGCTCCAGTATGGGCAAAAGACCCTCCCCCTTTGGTTCCTCTTATTTTAGCTGAGAAAGCCTAAAATTTTTTAAAAGTTTCTCTAAATACAAAGAAGATCTACTGGAAAATAAACATTATAAATGAGACAAATATAGTTACAGCTTAAAAAAGCACATTTCTGTATTTCTCATACTTAACATATCCTCAGAGTTTGAGAATCCTTTGCCAACCCAATTACTATGTGTGTAGGTTCAACTCTGTTCCTAAAGAGTTTGCACAACCTTTCAGGAGCTTGGACACTTTACTTGCAAGCTATTCTTCATTTTCATATTCGAAATTACCATTTTACAAGTTCCTAAGCAAAAGTTATCTGCTAGACCTCTTTACTCTCTAAAGTCATTATCGAGAGATAATGAAGAATGAGTCTCCTTCTTCAGTTAACTTATGAGTCCCTTTCTTCATTTGGTTTCCATGAACATTCTTCTTACATACATGTTTTTGAAGTGATGGACACCATTAATGGTTTCACTTCCTGCTGCGACCTAGAATCCAACAAATCTTAAAAATCATAATCGGCTTTGCCCTCAGTACACGACCATCAGTAAAACTAGAACAGAAGTTACAACTGACATCCTCACATTAAGATATATGTGTAAATAATATATCATAATGTAATGTGCTAGAAACATAATTAGTGATTAATAGTCTAATATATGTTTTCCTTTATTTTCTTTTATTAGTTCCGATTCAGATCATAATAGTCTGGAGTACAGTTATTGCCCCTCAATTATCCAATATACCATAAACATTTTCTCATGCTAATACATTTTAGCTCCTAAATGAGTTTTCTGTAACATGAAATAGAATACAGTCTCACAAGATCTGATGGTTTTAAAAAGGGGAGTTTGCCTGCACAATTTCTCTTCTCTTGGCTGCCGCCATAGGAGATATGCCTTTCACCTTCTGCCATGATTGTGAGGCTCCCTAAGCCAAGTAGAACTGTGAGTCCATTAAACCTCCTTCGTTTGTAAATTTTCCAGTCTCAGATATGTCTTTATCAGCAGCGTGAAAATGGACTAATACAGTAGACAATGCAACTAAGTCATAAAAACAAGTAGGAGAGGTCAGTGACTGGCAAATCAATGACCAGCAGTGAAGGGCATTCCAAAGAGAGGAAATGTCATATAAAATAATTGAGATAATCCTTTTTTTAAAAAGTAGAGATGTTCAATAATCATTTTTATATCAGTTTTCCACAGGGTTAAATTCACTGTTGCTTTCCGAAAATGGATTCATTTTAATATAGCTGGAACATGGGCACAATTGAGAAACTAATAGATAATAAATGGGTTGGTTGTTGGATTGAAAAGGCTTTTGTATGTTTTACTAAGTAATGTGGACTTTATTCTTTACATAGTATGTAAAATATAGGAGTGTTTTAAGTTTTGGTTATGTGTGTGTGTGGCTTTTGGATATTGTTTGTTATTTGTTTTTTCTGTGTTTGTAGCAGGTGTATTTTTTTATTATTTATTTTATTTTTGAGATGAGGTAATGCTCCACTACCCAAGTTGGAATGGAGTGACACAATCTTGGCTCACTGCAGCCTCAAGCTCCTGGGCTCAAAGGATCTTCCTGTCTCAGCCTCCCAGATAGCTGGGACTACAGGAATGCAACATCATACTCGGCTAATTTTTGTATTTTTTTTCGTAGAGACAGGGTCTCTGTGTGTTGCCCAGGCTGGTCTTGAATTCCTGGCCTCAAACAGTCCTCTTGTGTTGGCCTCCAAAATTGCTAGGATTACAGGCATGAGACACTGCACCAGCATGTATTATTTTGTATTACTGTATTCTATTTCATGTTACAGAAAACTCATTTTTGGAGTTAAAATGTATTAGCATGAGAAAATGCTTATGGTGTATTGGATAATTAAGGGGCAATAACTGTAATCCAGACCATTATGATCTGAATCAGAACTAAGAAAAGAAAATAAAGGAAGACATATATTAGTCTATTAGTGACTAAACACACACACAAACTCTACTCAGAATGTATTATTTAAGCAAAAAAGAATGTATCTGAAAGTTTTAAAAGATGTCTATAAAATTCAGATAATATTTTACAACGAAGGGGTGTTTTTGTTACATAATAATTTAATGCTCATTTTTGAAACATAATGAGAGGTAAAAAATATTACATTTTAAAGAATTTTCTGAGACCCCATTACATTTCCTGGGTATTCAACATATAGAATTATACATGAATTCTCATATACAACCACATTTCCATAAATATACCTAAAAGGTGCAAATCTAGGGAGCGATAGAAATAAACAAAACCTAGGAAGTTAAGTACAAGTATAGAATCACCCTTACATGGGTTATCTTTGCAAGATATAAAATTTACATATGTAGAATATGATTATAATTAGAATTTAGTAATTATATTAAGACATGATATGGACTTCTACATATCAAAATCTACTACTGATGAAATAGCTTGCCTTAGAATTCCTGTACAGAAAAGAGATACAGATGCGATTTATTTAATCTAATGTGAGAAGATGTCTAACAACATACTCCGCCTCAAGCATCTTATAGTCTATCCTCAGACTAGATTTCATCATGATGTGCCACCCTTCCAATTCAGATACTGTCTTCAATACTTTGAATACTGAATTAATAAATACGACATAGAGTCTGCTCTTTAGGATCTTACCAAATAGTGCACAGAGCCTGAGACAGAAAGGAGGGCTGGTGATAAGTTATAGAGACAACCCTACTTTCCAACTCAGACTCTTGCAAGTAATTTTAACATTCAATAGATTTCCACGGTGGTCAAAGATTGTGGTATGAATCAGAATTTTTAATGATTGACATTGCTCTAACTTGATTAATGGCAGCAAGCACATTTGTATGGATTGTACTTTTGTTGTTTACACACACAGCCAATTTTGGCCTTTTGTGTGTTACAGAACTCTGTTGCTGTGGCTCTGTCTAAAATATGTCATAAAGTTAATTAAGTCAAAGTAGATTGTAGAGATATCTTGCATATCTAAAAATAGTTCTGTCTAATAATAATACACTATCTATCTTCCCTGGCTGTATCCTCATTTTGGTGAGTGTGATAGATATGGCAGCCAGTGGCTTGGCAAAGCTACAGCACTGGTCATGATGACAAGCATCCAGAGAAGATAGATGATTTAGTGCATCCATCTAGTTCACATTGCTGGAAAATATTCAGACTACGTGATTCCTAAGTTGTGTGTTCCTTGAGGCAAGAGTCTTATCTTTTTAATCTTTGCATGACTTAGCACATGTAATATATAGAAGACACTTCTTAAAAGGAAACAACGGAGGAACAGTAATATCATCTACAAATATGAGCATGCCATTTATTTTATACAACATAGCTAGTTTCAGTGTATTAATGTAATATTGTCATCATAAATAATAAATGCAGCTTTGTAGTGCAATTTAGGCTTACAAAATACCAGTTAGATACTAAAGGTGATTTTTCTTTATTACTGGTAATTACTAGCTCTGGGCAAAATTTGATAAGTATGGTGATTCTTTTATTTAGTTAAATTTAATTTTGACTAATTTCTTGAGATCTGAAATATATTTATGTATACAAAGTGAAATATGCAAAATATTAGGTATTACTTCTCAAAGTAAGATTTCTGAGTTCATGTACAAAATGTGTACTTACAGTTTTTTATAAGTCCTCTGAGGGATCTGGACTAGGAATGTAGAAGTCATAAGTAAGTATTTAAGTGACAATTAGCCTTCAATATAATTCTCATGCTTCCAAGATTCTCACTACACACTTGTGCTATTTGTCATCCCCTGTTGATTTACTTGGTCTCCTTTCTATCTTTGCCATTATTAATTTCATGGTTCACACATAGAATTTGTTAGATATTATTATTTGAGAAGGTTCAGGGAAATGCTGCCTTTGTTCATGAAATAGAAACAATTTTTTCCCTTTAGCTTCCTGAAAAGAAGTCATGTAACAGAACAAGTCATGCACAGAACAAAAATTCAGTGGCGTGATATTTTTGTTTACTTGATATTTTATTATATATGATAACTTTGTTAACAAGTCTGTTTTTTTTTTTTTGTTCGTTTGTTTGTCTTGCTGAATTTCACATTCTTAAAATGTCTTAGGAATTGGAAACAACTGAACACTCTGTTGAGATTTGTGACTGTCATCCTTCTGGTTATAATTACTCATAGATCTTGCAAAAGTAGCATAGATGCATCTATTATAACCATCAGTCAGGATGGTCATTAAGCACTTTCTGCAGTCAAGATTGCTGTGCCAGATGGTACTTGAGGAACAATAGACAATGCACTCCAAACTGCTGAGCATTTGTTCTGTGCAATTTTAACTTAGGGCTTGTATAAGAATAAAGTAAAGCAAAGGTACCTATGAGAGTAAAATGTCTAGTGGTGGATTTCTATTCTTAGACTCTTTTATTTACACATAAGGACAAATTAGTCACTATATTGGGAATGTATATTGTCTAATAACACACATAGTTCTATAAAGACCAATAGTTAGATTACTAAAATGTACTTTTCTTTATACTACTATGTTCCAAGTTTTTTCTTGGGGTGATCTTTCATAGTTTAAAAAGGAGCTTCTTTTGGAGCAAGATGAGCTTGACTTGTATTGTAATAACAAAGTACCTATGATAGCTCTTCCCATAGTAAAGAATACTTAATGATACATAATTGTAGATAAGTGTTATTTTCCCTTTAAAACATTAATTGTCTTATAACTATCTATCTATATTCCCAGAATATGCAGAATCTATGAATGTGTTCAAAATAGTGAAATGGATATGATTGGGTCAAGCTCTGATTTTTCACCTGGCCATGCAGCCTTCAGTCCTATCACTCTTAATTCAAAGAAATTGTTAATTTTCCACATTGTCTTGTTTATTTTATCTGCTCATTTGTGTCGTCCAATCAGTATTTTCACTTTGAGATAAGTAGCCCCCACAAGGCTTAGTCACATTTCATCTTCTCCAGTTTGGTCTACTTAAAGTCTCCAAGTTTTATTTTGCTTTGCAAATATCCTACACATTGATTAAATCCCACATAAAGCTTCATCTTTTCACTGACAGCTTCTGAATCCCCAGTTCAACTGAATTTTTGTTCAAATGTATTTATTTCTTCCATAACACTTTTGAGGCAACATGCATTAAAAACACAGTGAAATGAAAATAATTGAAAAATTTTACCTACAAAAATATGAACATGAAGAGAAGGAAAGTATATTCTAGTGAATTCAGTGGCTACATGCTGGCATGACATCTTCCAGTGGGCTTTCTGAATTGCACCTGCACCCTTCTTTCAGAAACTTCCTTCTCTAATCCAAGCTCTGACCATATGCAGAGAAGTACCATTCTCTTTCATGGTGCATCCATTCTGGCCTCAGATGTTGGTGTGAAAGGAAGCATGCCATAAAACATCGGCAAAAGCTTTCCCCAGAATTTTTTCTCCCTCTCTCTCTTAGACTTGAGTCTACCCTTCTCTTCTCTTATGAATTAAGGAATATGAGAGCCCAGAACAAACAAAGGCCCCTTTTTCACCTCATAGAAAAGGCAATCTGAAGGAGAGTCTGAGGAAGATGACGAGTAGCAGGCAGGGCTAATGTGCAGCTCCCACTTGGATGGGAAGAACAGTGTGTGGAGATTCACATCATGAACTTTTGCTAAAAGAGCCAAGACAGGAACATACCAGGAAAACTGAAAGAATTCACAGATCCTTTGAAAGAAGTAGCACACCACTGCAAATTCTGTGAGACGAGTGAAAAACTGAGTTTCCCAAGTGTGAGGTAGGGAATCCTGCCTCTGAACACATATCCTTACTGGGGAATCTGAAAATCCAGGTCACAAGAGAAATATTTAACCTAGAGCTGAAGTAGATTTAGGAAGCTGTGCAAAATTAAAAAAAAGTAGAAGCAGCAGTGGCAAGAGCCTTGTAGGCACTCTCAGTCTCCAGCTTGAACCCAGGGAAGCCATCCCTGACTATATCTCACAGGGGATCCCTTGGAAGGCAGCCAGTGGAATTAGGAAGAAGTTATAGGATGAAAGAAGCTTCAAACTGAGATTTGTAACACAAATTTTATTGAGCAGAATTTGTGGGATGAACAGAAACTGCTGCAGTTAAGAGCACAGGAATTGCCACTGACATTATGGGCAGACAGGGAGGGAAGAGGGAGGCCTGAAACCTGTGCTTGCCTTCTCAGGAGGGAAGCTGATAGCCTGGGGCAAAGTCTGAGTGGGGCACTGCAGGAGTGACACCAGCCTTGCCAACTGCATGGGAGCTGAGTGAGGCCTTCCACTACTGGCTATTCCCCACTAACCTGGAGAACTATATAACATAGCACAGGCAGCCACAATCCCCCCATAGAGTTAATATTTTGGAATGAGAAGACAGGACATATGCACAAAATACTACATGATAATTGTTATTAAGAAAAATAAAGTAATGGAGTGGAATAAAAATGTTGGGAATTTAAACGGAGATGAGGTCAGGGAGGTAACAGGACGCAAGATCATATAGCTAACAGCAATGGCTTATTCTGAGGGAAATAGTAACTGATTTCTTTGAAGGTTTTAAGAAAAGTGATGTAATCTGAATTTAACTTCAAAATAATTACTATGTTGTGATTAAAATAGAATAAAGGGAGTAGGGGTGGAATCAGATAACTGGTTAAGAGTCAACTGTAGTAACCCACGTAGGAAATAAGGAAAAGTCAGACCTGTGTAGGTGTCATGGAGCTGATGAGAGGTGACTAGAATCTAGATGTTTTGAAATACAGCTGATAAGATTTACTGATATATCAAATATTAGACATGAGAAGAAAAGAGTCATCATACATGATTGCAAGATTTTGAACTAGGGCAATAGAATTGGAATTAACTGAGATAAAGATACAAAGAAACAAGGTTAAGGGAAGAGAATGGAAATCCAGAGTTTGATTTAGACAAGTTAGCATTGAGATGCTCATTATCACCTAAGTCTAGATTTCAATTAGGCAATTGCATATCTGAGTTAGAAGTTCAAATAGAGGTACTAGATAGAGTCATACATTTGGGGATTATTATATAGATGGCATTTCATGCCATAAAAAAAGACACAATAAAATTTCAGAGGAGTTTCTCTAAATAGTGACAAGAGCCAAAGCCTGAGCCCCAAATACTGCAATATGATGGAGATCAAAGGAAGCTGAGAAAGAGCAGCAGTGAAATATGAAAGAAAAACTGGGAGAGTAAGATGTCCTGGAAATTGAGCGAGGTGGTAAAGAAAGGTATCACATCTGCATCAGGTACTGCTGTTAGAACAAGAAGGTATAGCAACTGCATCAAGTGCTTCTGATAGAAAAGAAGGATGAAAGTGGTCCAATATTACTCACCACTTATTCTGTCTTATCCTTCCTTAGAATTGGAGGAAAATACTGGGCACCTGTCGGCCAGTTAAAAACGATTAGCATGGCCACCGGACTTAAGACTCATGTGTGAAGCTATCTAGGGAAGGACTTTCTAACAACCTGGGTTGGGGACATTGGTCTGCCTGGAGCCAGCTTCCACTTTCAATTTTCTTGGGGAAGCCAAGAGCCGACTAGAGGCAGAAAGCTGTTGTCCCAAATTCCCGGCATTAGCTGGTTGAGATCATGGTGCAGCCAGAAGTCTCTACTCAACAGTCGCCCATGCCTGCGCCCCTACCTTTCCTTCTGACCCATACCTCCTGGGTCCCGACCACAACTTTCTTGAAAGTGTAGCCCCAAAATTCTCCCTACCTCTGAATCTACTACTGATCCCTGCCTCCTGGGTACTAATGGTTCAGACTTTCATTTCCTCTAGCAAGTTGTATTTCCAAAGGGATCCAAGGAAGCTCTATGCTGTGTCCTTAGGCACCTAGGCTATAACCCAGGTGGGACCCGTTCCCCACCACCCTTGCCAGGGCCCCAAGTTTGTAATGACTAAGAGAGAGAGATGGAGAGAGAGAGAGAGAGAGGGAGGAGAGAGAGAGAAAGACGGAGGGGAGAGAGAGAGAGATGGAGGGGAGAGAGAGAGAGACAGAGGGGAGAGACAGAGAGAGATGGAGGAGAGAGAGAGAGAGAGAGAGAGAGAGATGGAGGAGAGAGACAGAGACAAAGAAGGAGTCAAATAGGAAAAGAAAGAGAAAGATAAAAATAGTAAGAAAAAAAAAAAGAAAAAAACCAGTGTGCCCTATTCCTTTAAAAGCCAGGGTAAATTTAAAACTATAATTGATAATTGAAGGTCTTCTCCATGACCCTATAATACTTCAATATTACCTTGTTGTCAGTGTAAACAAGGGCGTAGCCTGAAAACACTGAGACCACTGCTAATCTCAAAGGATAAGTTTATCACTCAGTCAGCTGCAGACATTAGGAAAAAACTTCAAAAGTCTGCCTTAGACACGAAGCAAAACTTAGAAACCCTATTGAACTTGGCAATCTCGGTTATTTATAATAGAGATCAGGAGGAGCAGGTGGAACGGGACAAATGAGATTAAAAGAAAGGCCACTGCTTTAGTCATGGCCCTCAGGCAAGCAGACTTTGGAGGTTCTGGAAAAGGGAAAAGCTGGGCAAATTTAATGCCTAATAGGGCTTGCTTCCAGTGTGGTCTACAAGGACACTTAAAAAAAGACTGTCCAAGTAGAAATAAGCCGCCGCCTTGTCCATGCCTCTTATGTCAAGGGAATCACTGGAAGGCCCATTGCCCCAGGGGACGAAGGTCCTCTGAGTCAGAAGCCACTAACCAGATGATCCAGCAGCAGGACTGAGGGTGCCCGGGTCAAGCGCCAGCCCATGCCATCACCCTCACAGAGCCCCGGGTATGCTTGACCATTGAGGGTCAGGGGGTTAACTGTCTCCTGGACACTGGCACGGCCTTCTCAGTCTTACTCTCCTGTCCTGGACAACTGTCTTCCAGATCTGTCACTATCTGAGGGGTCCTAGGACAGCCAGTCACTAGATACTTCTCCCAGCCACTAAGTTATGACTGGGGAACTTTACTCTTTTCACATGCTTTTCTAATTATGCCTGAAAGCCCCACTCCCTTGTTAGGGAGAGACATTCTAGCAAAAGCAGGGGCCATTATACACCTGAACATAGGAGAAGGAACACCCATTTGTTGTCCCCTGCTTGAGGAAGGAATTAATCCTGAAGTCTGGGCAACAGAAGGACAATATGGATGAGCAAAGAATGCCTGTCCTGTTCAAGTTAAACTAAAGGGGAATCCTTTCCCTACAAAAGGCAAGTACCCCCTTAGACCTGAGGCCCAACAAGGACTCCAAAAGATTGTTAAGGACCTAAAAGCCCAAGGCCTAGTAAAACCATGCAATAGCCCTTGCAAGACTCCAATTTTAGGAGTACAGAAACCCAGCAGACAGTGGAGGTTAGTGTAAAATCTCAGGATTATCAATGAGGCTGTTGTTCCTCTATACCCAGCTATACCTAACCCTTATACTCTGCTTTCCCAAATACCAGAGGAAGCAGAGTGGTTTACAGTCCTGGGCCTTAAGGATGCCTTTGTCTGCATCCCTGTACATCCTGACTCTCAATTCTTGTTTGCCTTTGAAGATCCTTCAAACCCAGTGTCTCAACTCACCTGGACTGTTTTACCCCACAGGTTCAGGGATAGCCCCATCTATTTGGCCAGGCATTAGCCCAAGAATTGAGCCAATTCTCATACCTCCACACTCTTGTCCTTCGGGATGTGGATGATTTACTTTTAGCCACCCGTTCAGAAATCTTGTGCCATCAAGCCACCCAAGTGCTCTTTAATTTCCTCGTCACCTGTGGCTACAGGTTTCCAAACCAAAGGCACAGGTCTGCTCACAGCAGTTTAAATACTTAGAGCTAAAATTATCCAAAGGCACCAGGGCCCTCAGTGAGGAACGTATCCAGCCTATACTGGCTTATCCTCATTCCCAAACCCTAAAGCAACCAACAGTGTTCCTTGGCATAACAGGTTTCTGTCGAATATGGATTCCCAGGTATGGCGAAATAGCCAGACCATTATATACACTAATTAAGGAAACTCAGAAAGCCAATACCCATTTAGTAAGATGGACATCTGAAGCAGAGGCGGCTTTCCAGGCCCTAAAGAAGGCCCTAACCCAAGCCCCAGTGTTAAGCTTGCCAACGGGGCAAGACTTTTCTTTATATGTCACAAAAAAACAGGAATAGCTCTAGGAGTCCTTACACAGGTCCAAGGGACGAGCTTGCGACCCGTGGCATACCTGAGTAAGAAAATTGATGTAGTGGCAAAGGGTTGGCCCCATTGTTTACAGGTAGTGGCGGCAGTAGCAGTCTTAGTATCTGAAACAGTTAAAATAATACAGGGAAGAGATCTTACTGTGTGGACATCTCATGATGTGAATGGCATACTCACTGCTAAAGGAGACTTGTGGCTGTCAGACAACCATTTACTTAAATATCAGGCTCTATTACTTAAAGGGCCAGTGCTGCGACTGTGCACTTGTGCAACTCTTAACCCAGTCACATTTCTTCCAGGCAATGAAGAAAAGATAGAACATAACTGTCAACAAGTAATTGTTCAAACCTACCCCACTGAAGGGGACCTTTTAGAGGTTCCCTTGACTGATCCTGACCTCAACCTGTATACTGATGAAAGTGCCTTTGTAGAAAATGGACTTTGAAAAGTGGGCTATGCTGTGGTCAATGATAATGGAATACTTGAAAGTAATCCCCTCACTCCAGGAACTAGTGCTCAGCTGGCAGAACTAATAGCCCTCACTCGGGCACTAAAATTAGGAGAAGGAAAAAGGGTAAATACATATGCAGACTCTAAGTATGCTTACCTAGTCCTCCATGCCCACGCAGCAATATGGAGAGAAAGGGAATTCCTAACTTCCGAGGGAACACCTATCAAACATCAGGAAGCCATTAAGAAATTATTATTGGCTGTACAGAAACCTAAAGAGGTGGCAGTCTTAGACTGCCAGCGTCATCAGAAAGGAAAGGAAAGGGAAATAGAAGGTAACTGCCAAGTGGATATTGAAGTCAAAAGAGCCGCAAGGCAGGACCCTCCATTAGAAATGCTTATAGAAGGACCCCTAGTATGGTAATTCCCTCCGGGAAACCAAGCCCCAGTACTCAGAAGAAGAAATAGAATGGGGAACCTCACGAGGACATAGTTTCCTCCCATCAGGATGGCTATCCGCTGACAAAGGAAGAATACTTCTGCTTGCAGCTAACCAACGGAAATTACTTAAAACCCTTCACCAAACCTTCCACTTAGGCATTGATAGCACCCATCAGATGGCCAAATTATTATTTACTGGACCAGGCCTTTTCAAAACTATCAAACAAATAGTCAGGGCCTGTGAAGTGTGACAAAGAAATAATCCCCTGCACTGCAGGCCACACATTTCAATCCCTGTGTTTAACCTCCTTGTTAAGTTTGTCTCTTCCAGAATCAAAGCTGTAAAACTACAAATAGTTCTTCAAATGGAGCCCCAGATGCAGTCCACGACTAAGATCTACCGCGGACCCCTGGACCAGCCTGCTAGCCCATGCTCTGATGTTAATGACATCGAAGGCATCCCTCCCAAGGAAATCTCAACTGCACAACCCCTACTACGCCCCAATTCAGCAGGAAGCAGTAAGAGTGGTTGTCAGCCAACCTCCCCAACAGCACTTGGGTTTTCCTATTGAGAGGGGGGACTGAAAGACAGTACTAGCTGGATTTCCTAGGCCAACTAAAAATCCCAAAGCCTAGCTGGGAAAGTGACCACATCCACCTTTAAACATGGGGCTTGCAACTTAGCTCACACCTGACCAATCAGAGAGCTCACTAAAATGCTAATTAGGCAAAAACAGGAGGTAAAGAAATAGCCAGTCATCTGTTGTGTGAGAGCACAGCGGTAGGGACAATGATTGGGATATAAACCCAGGCATTCGAGCCGGCAATGGCAACCCCCTTTGGGTCCCCTTCTTTTGTATGGGAGCTCTGTTTTCACTCTATTAAGACTTGCAACTGCAAAAAAAAAAAAAAAGAAAGAAAAAGAAAGGTAAGATGAAGACTGATAATTTACTGTTTATTATAGAAACATGGGAGGCATTGATGTCCTGCTAAGATTGTTGTCAGTAGAATAGTGAGTTCCAGAAAGAATGAGCTATAGCCAATTATTTTGAGGTATTTTGCTATAAAGAATACCAAATGGAGAAGCATGCGGAGGAAAATGTGTGTGTGTGTGTGTGCATATATATAACATCTCTCTCTCCCTCTCTCTATAGTTATATTTATAATTATATGTATGTAAATACATATATATAACTCTCTCTACATATAAAGTTATATATATATAGAGAGAGATAGTTTTATGCAGGGTTACATATAGAGATATATCTCTATATATTTAGTTACATATATAAATATATTTTCTCTATATATAGAGAGAGAAAAAAGTTTGTATATTTGTATTTGTCTGTTTTGAGATAAGAGAAATATGACTATTTGAGGGATGGGAATAATTATCATATAAATAGACAATAGTTAAGGATGAAGAAGATCATTGCTTGTGCAAATGTCCTTTCACAGCCAAAACAAGATAGTATGTATTGCCAAATTGAGTGCAATTTAATGAGCAATAGAAACTGTAAATACATACATCTGAGCCACTATTTGACCAGAAAAATGGGAGAAAAAATACATATCTGAAATTAATCTATACGTTATTTGAAAGAGTTCCATTTATAACCATTAGAGATATTTCACAGCTGTTTGTTTCCTTGTATTATTTTTGTCATATTTGATGTTGGTGTTATGCTCAATTCATAACATCAATTAGAAACCTCAAACTTTGTTTTTAATTTTGAGTACATATTTTCATATTTTGATATTTATGCAGAATTTTTGCCCTTGAATTTCAACCTCAGCGTCACTCCCATGGTTACATTTGGCAAAAGAAACATTGAATACACAACTAAAGTTACTAATTGCTGACCTTAAAATAGAAGATTATCCTGGATTATGAAGTAGATGCCAATGTAATTACTCAAGCCCTGAAAGGAAGACATCAGTCAGATGTGGCAGAAAAGGAAATAAGAGATATTTTAAGTATCAAAATGACATGGAGTGACCACGTGGAAAACTTGCAAAGGGAATAAATTTGACTAATAACTAGTGACTGTAGAAAAGGAACCCAAAGCACAAATAAGAGTCTAGTCCTAGCTGACATCTTGATTCCAGTATTTATTTATTTTTCTTTCCAAATTTTATTTTAGTTTCAGGGATAGGTGTGCAGGTTTGTTACATAGGTAAATTGTGTGCCAAAGGGGTTTGGTGTACAGATTATTTCATCACCCAGATAATAATAACATAGTACTCAGTAGGTAGCTTTCTGATTTTCACCCTCCTCCTGATGGCAGCAGTGGGCCATCTGGAGTGGCCACTGTCATCATGCCAGCAGCAGCAGGGAGGCCTGGCTGGGGCTGCACCCTCAGTGGTACTGACAGCAGCCAGGGATAAGTTGGAGCCTTGCCCTGTCTGAGCTAGGGTGGGAGCTCTCCATGTGCCACCACAGCTGCCCAAAACGTGGCTGCTGACCTGGGCCTCCCACTCCACAGAGCAGGCAGGAGCTCCACCCTCCCAGGCACAGCTGCAGCTGCCAAAACTGGGATTGTGGACCTAGGAATCCCTGCACTCTTGGGGGCCCAGGAAGTCACCCCCTTGCCCTTGCAGACTTGGAGGTGCCTGCTTCCTGGCCTCTCCCTGCTCCTAGTGCCTGCTCTGGAGCAGGCTTGGGGCTGAGCCCAGGCACTGTCACAGCCTGGCAGGGTGTGCACATGCTCAGGCCCTGCCACCTTGGTCCCCTCCAGACTTTGGGATCTGTGAAATATGGCGGGAAGCTGATGGGGGTGGCTGAGAGTGGCTCAGTGCTGGCCTTCAGGTGCCCCTTGATGTGAGCAGCCTGGGTGCCATGGATGGCGACAGGAGACAGCCAGGCTCCTGGGCAGGAGGGTTGGGTCCCTGGTGAGTCCCCACCTTGAGGAAAGGACAGGGCTGAAGGCTGAGGGCCAAGCTACCGGTCTCGCGGACTGGAGTGGGAACTTGTGGTACTTTCCTGTGCTCACCTATGGATGCCTGTGCACCAATTAGCATGTATTTCCTCCCCTCTGAGGCACATAAATGCCCCAGGATCAGCCAGAACAAAGACAATGGGGAAACCAGCTGCAAGCAGAGCTACCATCTATCCCCAGAGCTGCAGATGATAGGACAAACAGCTGCAGAGAGGGGGTACCCTCTCTGCTAGGAGCTGAACACTCATTGAGAGACCCTGGCTATGGAGAGATGCTGCCCACTGCAGGTCTTCTCTGAGCTGTTCTCTTGCTCAGTAAATCCCCTCTTTGTCTTGCTCACCCTCCACTTCTCTGTATACTTCATTTTTCCTGGTTGTGGGACAAGAACTCATGACCTGCTGAATGGTGAGGCTGCAAGAGCTGCTGTAACACAAACAAGGCTGAAACATGCTTATTGCTCACCATGTTGTGGGCAAAGAGAAAAAGAGAAGAGCTGTGGCCTTTCGGGGAATCCAGACCTGGAAACTCCCTTAGCCAGGGCTGTGACTGCCTCTTTGGGGCCCTGTGATTCCTGGCACCTCCAAGCTTCCCAGTGCCACCACGTCCACTAGTGCCAGCTGGGGAGGCACTTTGGGATGCACCTTTCAAGCCACAGCCTTCCAGGGAGCTGGCACCTATGCTGGACCTTAAAATAGAACTGGAACCTGGAGCTGCCCACCCCATAGCAGCATGCAGAGGCTGGACCCCACACTTGCTCACACACCCATTGCCACTCCATGCCTGACTCCAATCTCCCTTGCAGGCATGGGATCCAGGGTTGTAGCATGAGCCGAATGCAGCCTGCCAGGCCAAGTGAGTGGAATGAGCCCACCAAGCCCAAGCACAACTCTACCTTTGGTACCACCAGCCACAGATTCCTGCCAGAAAAGTGACACCCCAAAAAATCCCTTAACATTTCCACCCTCTACCACCCTGAAGTAATCCCTTGTGTCTATAGTCCCTTTCTTGTATTCATGTGTACTCAAAGTTTAGCTCCCACTTGTAAGTAAGAACATACAATATTTGGTTTTCTGTTCCTGCATTAGTTCACTTAGGCTAATGGTCTCCTGCTCCATCTATGTTGCTGCAAAAGGCATGATCCTATTCTTTTCAATGGCTGTGTAGTATTCTATGGTATATATCTACCACATTTTCTTTATCCAGTCTACTGTTGATGGGCATTTAGGTTGATTTCATATCTTTGACTAATAACTAGTGACTGTAGAAAAGGAACCCAAAGCACAAATAAGAGACTAGTCCTAGATGACATCTTGATTCTAGTATTTTTTTTTCTTTCCAAATTTTATTTTAGTTTCAGGGATAGGTGTGCAGGTTTGTTACATAGGTAAGTTGTGTGCCAAAGGGGTTTGGTGTACAGATTATTTCATCACCCAGATAATAATAACACTTAGATAATTGTGAACACTGCTGTGATGAACATATGCATGTGTCTTTATTGTAAAATGATTTAGACTCTTTTGGGTATATACCCAATTATGGGATCACTGGGTCAAATGGTAGCTCTATCTTAAGTTTTATGAGAAATTATCACACTGCTTTCCACAGTGGCTGAAATAATTTATGTTCTCACTAGCAGTGTGTAAGCATTCTCTTTTCTCCACAATCTCACTAGCACCTGTTATTTTTTTAACGTTTTAATATTAGCCATTCTAACCAGCATGAGATGGTATATCATTGTGATTTTGATTGGTATTTATCTAATAATTAGTGATGTTAAGCACATTTTCATATGCTTGTTGGCCATGTGTATGTCTTCTTTTCAGAACTGTCTATTGCTGTCCTTTGCCTACTTTTTGATAGAGTTATTTGGTTTTTGCTTTTTAACTTGTTTAAGTTCCTTCTAGATTATTGATATTAGACCTTGGTTGGATTCATAGTTTTCAAATTTTTTTTTTGCTTTTTGTTGCAATTGCCTTTGCAGTCTTTGTCATCAAATCTTTGCCAGGACTTATGTCCAGAATGGTATTTCCTAGATTTTCTTCAAGTATTTTTATAGTTTTGTTTTACATTGAAGTCTGTAATCCATCTTGAATTGATTTTTCTATATTGTGAAAAGAAGGGTCCAGTTTCAATCTTCTGCATATTACAAGCCAGTTGTCCCAGTGTCATTTATTGAACAGGGAGTCCTTCTGTTATTGCCTGTTTTTGTTGACCTTGTCAAAGATAAGAGGGTTGTAGGTGAGCAGCTTTGCTTCTGGGTTCTCTAACCTGTTCTGTTTGTCTGTCTGTTTTTATACCAGCACTATGTGGTTTTCGGTACTGTGGCCTTGCAGAATATTTTGAAGTTGAATAACATGATGCCTCTGGCATTTTTCTTTTTGCTTAGGATTGTTTGGCAATTCAGGCTTTTTATTTTTATTTTTGATTCATATGAGTTTTAGAGTATTTTTTTCTAATTATGTTAAAAATGTAGTTGGTAGTTTGCTAGGAATGGCATTGACTATGTAAATTGCTTTGGGCAGTATGGCCATTTTAACAATATTAATTCTTCCTATCCGTGAGCACAGAATGTTTTATCAGTTGTTTGTGTTGTCTCTTATTCCTTTCACCAGTGTATTGTGACTCTCACTGTAGATTTCAAATTTTCAAATCTGGAGCAGAGAATCCAACCATGCTGTGCTGAACTTCTGTAGACACTGAGATACCACTAAGGGAGTGTCATTTCAAGCGTCTAAATTCATGATAACGTGTTATACAATAATAGAAAACTAATAGAATGGCAACAATTGGAAATGAGTTTTTAATTCCAGTGGGAAGAGATTTATGGCAACTCTCACCTAATGGTGTAGGTATCTTCAGTGATACAGAAGTGAGATCCTCCCCCTGAGAATTAGGAAGACAGTGTAGAAGAATGAAATCAAAGTCTGATAATTGTCCGGCGCTCATTAAGTGCCAAGTAGCTAGTGAGGTGTCTTTCCCAAGTAAACACAGAGATTGTCTTATCCCCATATATAATGCACTTCCAGATGACTTCATTTGTACAATAATAAATTACTCTCTACACAGTTGATTACCATAAAACAGAATATTCACTCAGCCTGCACTAAAGCGCCTTCAATAAGAATTGGAAAAATAACATTCATTCCAGTTTTGGAATGATAGAAATGTAAAACTCAATAACTGTCATAAAGTCTTGTTTTATTATATACAAATTAATAAGCAGAAAAAGTTGGTCTATAGGGCTATTAAAAAAACCATAAATATTGAGGAGAGCAAAAATGGAAGAGGGAGAGAACACTATGTTTCCTGGGACTGTTCAAATTTATGTTAAACTACATTTTTAAAACTTAACATAGTATTCCACAAAATATCCCATGTCCTCATGTGACTTGGAAGAGAGAGGAATACCATGCCTAAGGAGACAATGTACTTCTGTACAGAGAGAAATATCTATAGAAACTGTTCAATAACAATGACAAGGGAAGTAGAGGTATATAGATGAGGGATCAAATATTAATTATGTCCAAGAATGGGAAAGGACTTCAGTAGGGTCATTGAGCATAGAAGGGGTTCCATAGGGTATAGTTGGGAGAGTCCAAAATGATGTAAACAGTGGGGATTCATCAGGGAAAGCTCTCAGAACAGTATTGAGGTTAGGTGCTGGATTAGACAGATAGAGATATTGAAATTTTGCAAGGTGATTAATAAATGAAGGCAGTCTTCTAAGGCATGAGCTAATGAGTGGTCTCCATAGAATGGAGTGGGGATAGTCTGATATAAAGGTTTTTGCATGCCAACATAGGCAGATATGTTAGAAGGCGCAAGTCTATAAAGGATGGTGCTTCAGAGTTCAGTGCCCCAGTACACAGATCATAGCTTCAAAGTAGATTCTCTTTCACTGGTTGAGTGTCTTTGGAAAAGCTAATGAATCTTTCTTACTTATAACTATAAACCTGTAAAATGAGAATAATAATGAGACATTTTTCTTAGCTTTATTGTGAGAGTAGGAAAGATGTGCAATCTGCCAAGCAATGACTTGCTAAGAATCAAAACAATTATTGCAAGATAAGTCTGTAAAAATACCAAAACACTTGGTGCTTGTGAAAAAAAAAACCAGAAACTTAATATGAAATATAATAAATGGATTTTGAATATGTACATTTGAAATACTACTTATATGTTATATACTGAGAAGTCTAAATAATATGTCATACACTGAAGTTTTTGTAAGATTATAACTTTGCTGTACTAGAACGTAATAATTATAAATATATTTAGGATGTTTTAGCTATAGGTTAATTATAAAGAAAACAATTTTCTATGACTATAATTATTTCTCTCTGTAATTGTTAAGAAAGAAATGAGAAACTTTTTCTATATTTAGGGTGGTAAGTAATTTATCACTCAAACAATGACTCTTAAGATACAATGTGCACTCACAGTTCCACAGGCTTAACAGGAAGAATGACTGAAAGGCATCAGGAAACTTATATGGCAGAAGGGGATGTGGAAGCAAGGACTTTCTTAACATAGTGGCAGGAGACAGAGAGAGTGAGCGAAGGGGGAAATGCCACACACTTTTAAACCATCAGATCTCATGAGAACTCACTATCTCAAGAACAGCAAGGGGGAAACAAACCTCCATGATCTAATCACTCCCACCAGGTCCCTCCTCCAATTTGACATGAGATTTGGGTGGGGACATAAATCATGAGCTAAACACAATTAGCAAGTACTAATTGATGTATTCAAGGATAAAATGAGAATATTTATGCAAATAGTCATCCTATCTACAGAATCTTAAATATCTGTTTATAATTACTTGATTGAAATGAGAGAAAGTAAAATGCATTATGTTCTGAATTGGGGCTTCCAAGGTATTTAAGTAGTTACACTCTCACCACCACCCCACATTCCTTAGCACCTTCCACTTTCATGAAAATTACAGCTACGATTATCATCAAGTTTTACAGGAGAAAATTAATTTGATTTGTTTTTAAAGTAGATGGACTGCAGAGGAAATAAGTACAGGATTTGGTGAAGACAGCATCTCAAGTATTTTCTATCTTCTTCTCTTTTTTAAATCCAACTTATCTTCATCTCTCAAGACAAGCAGCTTCTGACCCCAGCAGGTCAATGAGCTAGACATGGAGTGTGTGAGTGAGCCTTCAAAGTTTGCTGGAATTTAATAAGGTCAGCAAGCACAGGCATTTTTCCCCTTTCCAGTATGAATAAAATGCAGCAGTTAAAGCCCCAGAATATCAGACAGGATATTTATTGTTTTAATTGTGCCCTTAAAAATAAAATCTCAGTGTCCCTGGTCTCCCGTTATATGGAGCAGAGAAGAAGCTCAACAAGTTGGCTGTCTTTTCCTCCCTGGTTCTGTAACTAGGAGATGACATGAAGGCTGGGGAGGAGAGAGTCCTCCTTGTATCTGGACAGGCACTGGCAAAATGCCTGCTGGAACAAAGTTGGCCATAGATTATTTTCTATTGTTTAAGCTATCACAAAACACAATGCATGGCATTCAGCATCAGAACTTAATTTCCAAAGAACAAGCGAACTAAAATAAAATACAATAAAAGTATAAATAAATACATATAAATGAGTTTTCTCCAGTCTGCAGCTGAGTCTTGAGGGAGTCCTGATTAATATCATCCCTGTGTTTCCCACCTTGGTTTGGAATAAGTTGAGATTGGCAGAGGAGTGTAAACTGGGACCAAATCCATCACTAAAATTGCTGATTTAGAAGATGAAAGTTAGATGTGCAACACAAATAGGCCTAATGATGAACCCCCAAATTAGAAGAACTGCCCTACACAAACGTAGGAACCACTGGTCAATGACTAGGCTGTCCATGTGAGGGTCTAGCCCCATTAAACTTAGTGTTGACTAGAATGGATCTTTCCTATATGTACCAAATTTCTAAAAGAAAAGAGGACAGAGAGAGCTGAGTTATACTTTCTATATCCTTATGATTGAGCTGCAGGAATAATTAATGTCAATGTCTTTTTTTGTATAAGATGGCTTAAACTAGAACTGGGTTCCTATTTTCAGTTGTATGCCTTTGTCTTAATGAAAAAAAATCCTCTGGAAGTAGTTGGTTCTGAGTAGTTCATCTGAATAAAGAAGATATGCACTTTAGGGGCCCTAATTGCTGCCAGGCACCCAACTCCTCTATTCTTTAAAGCAAATGGGAAGCCTCCCTGGTCCCCTTACTCCCTCAGAAATCAGAAAGCTTTTATGGGAGGGCCTAGGAGGAATAGGAGTGCTAGGAGGAAAAGTATCAGACAATAAATGGATACAGTTTTAAACTGTTACATTTGAATGCAATAAAAATGTATATACTATCCTAGGTGTAATGTCCTATCAAATATTCAAATTAAGTACATGTCTTTCAATATGGTTTTATAAGAACTGTGATTTTAGTATTAAATATATTCTTAATTATTTTAAGCATGTGTGAATTGCTAAATGTTAGGGCTGGAGTGCAGGGGTTTATGACAGAGTAAGTCTTCCACATTCCTAGGATGAATTTTCTCTAAACACTCTTAACACGTTGCCTCATTCATTATTCTCGCATTATACATGTGGAATGAGTAATCTGATCACTGAATACTGTATCTTATAGAAGAACTATGTTTTCCTGTTGCTTTGCATCCTCACCAGCAATTGATATTGTGAAGTTTATTTTTGTATTTTATCACACTTAATGTTTAATGATTAACTCATTGTTGTTTGAAACTGTGCTTCCTAGAAGCCAAATTATGTTGAATATCTTTCTATATGCTTATTTGCCACCCATATATCTCCTTTGCTTTTGTTTGCTCAGGTCGTTGGTGCATTTAAAAAATACATACTGCTGCATTTTAAGAGTCCATTGTATATTTTGGATATAAATCCTTTGTATGGCATATTATTTCCAGATGTTCAAATGTTTCTCCTGGTGGCGACTGTCTTTTAATTCTCTTAACAATGTTTTTCACAGAGCAAAAATTTTAAATTTTAATATAGTCCAAATTATTGATTTTTTTTGTGAATTGTGATTTTGTTACTGTGCCCAAAGACCCCTCACCAAACCTAGGGCCACATAGACTTTCTTCTTTGTTTAATTTGACATATTTTATAGATTTGTATTTTATAAAGGGCATTTATCTAAAGGAAAGGAAATCAATTTATCAAAGAGACATCTGTGCCCTCATGTTTAATGCATTACTATTTACAATAGCAATATATGAAATCAACCTAGGTGTCCAACAACATATGAATGAATAAAAGAAAAAAGGGAGCATATATACACAATGGATACTATTTAATTATAAAAAAGAATGAAATCCTGTTATTCATGGCAACATAAATGAAACTGAAAGATATGATGTTAAGTGAAATGAGCCAGGAAAAGAAAGCCAAACACTATATGTTCTCACTCATTTGTGGAAGCAAACAAAAGTTGATCTCATAGAAGTAAAAAGTAGAGCAGAGTTTACTAAAGGCTGGAAAGTTTAGGGAGAAGGGAGGAATAGTGAGAGATTGGTTAAAGGATACAAAATTACAGCTAGATAGGAAAAGTAAGTTCTAGTATTCTATACCACTGAAGGATGACTTTTGTTAACAATCATAAATATTTCCAAATAGCTAGAATGAGGATATTAGATGCTCCCAAAACAAAATAAATGAAAAATGCTAGAGATGATGGATATTCTAATCACAACTAATCTGATCACTGTACATTATATGTAAACATCACTATGTGTTCTATAAATATGTATAATTATAGGTTAGTTTTAAAATCCTAAAATATAAAACAAAAAAAATAAAAACTATGATCCATATCAAGAATTTTTATGTAAGATATAAAATGTGTGCCTATGTTATTACTATTTTTTTGCATATGATGTCCAAGTATTCTGGCATCATTTCTTGAAGAAATATTACAAATATAGATATGTGCACAGGTTAGTATACACACATACTTGTCTTATTCTTTCTACTGGTAGTCTAAAAGTAATGACACTTGGGTAGCAATAACTTCCTTTCTGCCTTTGTCAAAAATCAGTTAACCATATTTTTGTGGATCAATTTTTGAGTTCTCCATTCTGTTCTATTTATTTATGCCAATTATTTCCTCCATACAATAATATCTTGATTATTGTAGCATCATATTAGTCTTAGAATAGAGTAGTTTGAGTCTTGTAACTTTTTTTTATAATTCCTGTGTTGTATTAAACCCTTTCCCCTTTCATAAAAATTTTAGAACTTGTTAATCAATATCTGCAAAATAACTTGCTGGTATTTTTATTGGGATTGTATTGAATCTGTAGATCAAGATGAGAAGAACTAACATCTTTAATAATATTGAATCATCTTAATTCATAAATATGGAATCTCTCAATTTATTTAGTTCTTTTTTTCTCAGTGTTTATATCTTTTCTCATATATATCCTGTATGTGTTGTGTTAGATTTATATCTATGAGGCATAAAAAGAGGTAAAAAGATAATTTTCTACCTCTGAGATTTTCTATGAAAATAATGTATTATATCTAACCACCTAGTAATATGGTCAACACAAAATAATTTATTTAAATATGTCGTTCCTTTTTTTTTTTTTTTGAAACAGAGTCTTGCTCTGTTGCCCAGGCTGGAGTGCAGTGGCGCGATCTTGGTTCACTGCATGCTCTGCCTCCCAGGTTCACGTCATTCTCCTGCCTCAGCCTCCCGAGTAGCTGGGACCACAGACGCCCGCCACCACGCCCGGCTAATTTTTTGTATTTTTAGTAGAGACGGGGTTTCACCATGTTAGCCAGGATGGTCTCGATCTCCTGACCTCGTGATCCACCCACCTCGGCCTCCCAAAGTGCTGGGATTACAGGCGTGAGCCACCGCACCCGGCCCCTTTTCTAACTTTTTAACTGACAGCCAGTTAACACAAATACCACAGGTGCTTCACTGTAGAAGAGGAAACTAATTATTGACTTTTTGAAATTTATAATGGTCAATCAATCTGATAGAGGATACTCACATTAAGTTCATGCATTTTTTATTTTAACTGTTATATTTAAGACAGATGACAATGAATTAAAAAATTCTTGACTTATTTATTTTTAATGAATGAAATTTTAATTGACAAAAATTGCTATGTTTATCATGTACAACATGTCTTGAAATACACATATATTTTAAATGGTTATATTGAGCTAATTCATATTTGTATTCATTATCACTGCTGACTACTCATATCAGACTGATCAAATGCAGCCACCACTTGCTATTTCATTAACAAAAATAAATCATTAAGTCTATTTTTAATTAAAATATTTTGAAAGGCAGTAATTTTCTTTCACAATCTATAATATCAGTTTATTTCTGTGGTACATACACACATACACACACACACAGACGCACACACACAAACATACAATCACTTGCTGTGATTTTTCTATTATAATTGTGTTAAACTTTAATTGTTTCATTGTTGCTGTACATTATCTCTGGCTCTCATTTCCAGATAATAAAATAAAATAATTTGACATGATGCTCAGTTATATATGACCAGGTATTTTAATAAAAGAAAAATATTATTAACAAGAAATTTGCATCACCTTTTTATAATTCAAATATGACATGATTGCTGCCCTTAATACTGCTTAGTTTAAAGCTAAAAACAGGGAAATAGCAAGGAAATCTTTTTGTAGTCTTTCTTCTCTGATATCTTTTATAAAGCTGAAGTTTTTCTTCTTTTTCCACCTTTATTTGATTTATGAATTAATAACAAAAACAATATAGACGTAAAATCTAGAAATTAGTATATTCTCCAGGGAAGGTTGAAAATTTTTACGTTATCAAATTTTTCCATAGATCTACAATTTAGCAAGATGAAATGCAGATGGAATATTGGTAGTAGGCACCAGTCAAGAGCCATTCCACCTATCGCTTAATGTGATTCTCTCAGACTTTCATTTTTAGGCCCTAGGCTCCTTCCGAACACCTTTGTTCAAGTCTTCTCTGAGCTTTATTGAGCTTTTCACTTCATCTTTGGAACAACTAATCTATTCTTATTTCCTTGATGAAAACTGTTACTGAAGGAAATTAAACTGCCCATGAAGCAATAACTATGACTGTGGTTTTACTTTTTGATCTCTAAGTTGCATTGAATTATTTAATTTCTTAAGCCTGGGTTGGATAGGTGAATATAAAATTGTTTATCATAATAATAATGACTAAAATTGAGTTCCAAAGAAATAAAATGATATAATTTATTTCTCAAAACTCATGTCTCAAAAATCTATTGAGTAAAACCTAAAATTTTTAAAAGCTCACAATTATGTGAATGAATTGTTTTAATATAACCAATTTTAAAGACAGATTATTTTGATATCACTTTTTTTTAACCATTGAATGAGTCCATGAATCTGAAAGTGATATATATTTCCCTTTACCTCAAAATTGGCATCAAAACCAAAATGGTAAATAAGCAAATATTTCAGGCTGAGGACTAAATATCTTTAGAAAATTAATTTATAAGAATTAGGTGCATCCACAGTAAGAGCTAAAATGAAACTTTTGCCTAGAGTTTTTTGACTGATTACAACACATTACGAGCTAGTACTATTTTTCCTTTTGACACTGTTCTTATTCATCAAAATAAAGACATTATTCAGATTGTCTATATTTATTAATTTAATAAACTACAAGTAAACCACATAATTTAATGAGACTCTTACAATAAGGCGGTATTCACATGATTCCCATACGAGTGTTTAGAAAGGATGGAATACTATCAACAATAAATCCATCTTATAGGTACAGCAATTGCTTGGTAATGAACCAACAAAGCCTGAAGCACAAGAAACGACCCTGGTGGTAATGGCGATGATGTGTTTAATGACTTCAGCTGAGTGGCTTTTAGGGAAGATAAACACACTAGGAAATGTGTTTTAAAATGTACCAAGGAGACATTTTGGTTTACTGAACACAGAATTTAATTTTAAAGGATTTTTGAAACAAGTGAAGATAAAATGAAGTTATGACTAGACCTTCCTCATAACAGGATTTCCAAAGGGGCAATGTTTATTGCTATTAGATTTTAATTCCCTCTATTTTCAAAGCTATTACATGCAAGGTTGCCTAACAAAGAAACGGTGGACTCACCCTTTTTGTACTCGTTTTAATGTTGATGTTAAATGTAATTAGCATCAAGAAACCATGGTCACTGTCTTGAAGCCTAAACTAAAAAGAAAATATAAGAATAATTAGATTGGATTTAAACTTTCAACTAGAGGGAAAAGGTGCTCTGAAAGGACATTCTACAAATTTAAACGCTGTAAGAAAATTAAAAAGTAATATATCTCAAAGCATCAAAATAAATTGCTATGTTTTTTTCTATCAAATTAGATGTCATACCTTGCTGTTCCACTGAATGTTTACATTTGTATAAATTCAATCATGTAGACTTAATAATCTATTTGCATTCTCAGTTTTATAGTGAGAAAGAATAAAATAATTACTATAAAATATATGCAATTTTAAAAGAGCAATGTTAGGTCAAAGGGATGATTGAGTACACAATCCTCTGTCCACTCTCTTCAAAATTCGCTTTGCAACAAATACATTAATAAAGTACAATAATAAATAAATTCATAAGAATGATAGAAAATAAGAAATAGAATCCACAGTTGATCTGAAATCTGGGGGAATTTCCATAAAAGAGAAGGCAATTGGACCGTAAATTTAAAAAACATTAATGAAAGGAAGAGGGTGGGAAGGATTAGATAAAGGAGGAAGTTTATCTGGAATTTAGTTGCAACAGATACCCATTAACTTGGTGGAGCACTTGAGTAAATACTATCCATCAGAGTCTTCTCTGTGTGAGCCAAAATAGCTGGTTTTATACCTGTCGACCATTTAGTCACTGAACATAGGATGTCCTGTGTGACTTTAGGCAAGGTCACTCATTGAAACTGAGGCTGACTCTAAAGGAAACAGCGGGAGAGCTTTCTGCTGTTAGCACTATTAATAGCTGAACAAGTTCATTCTGAAAGGTAATTTGGATTTTGCATCTTTATGTCTTTCACATCCAGGTTCTCTACAAAACAGATCTTGAGGCAAAGACTAAAAGAAGCTAAGAACATTATGCCAAGTGAAATAAGTCAGGTGTAGAAGGACAAATATCGTGTCATCTCTACTGGTTTTATTTATTACATGATTTTCATTCTTATTTCCTTTTGTTACTTCTGTTTACTTTTCATTTACTTCTATTTACTTGTGGATTAGTTTGCTCTTCATTTTATACTTTCATTAGATGAAAGTTAAAATCATGGATTTTACATTTTTTCCCTTAAAATGGGCATTTGAGGCTTTAGGACATCATTAAATAAATTCGATAATGTCCATGTGCTGCTTTTATTTCATTTATATTACAACATTTCCTATTTTTTTCTTGTCATTTAAAATATGAATCACATATTAATAAGTGAATTGCTTAATTTCAAAATATATTGAGATTATTTTTATTTCCCAATTTAATTTTATTGTGGCCAAAGAGCATGATCTGTATGATATTGGTCCTTTAAAATTTATTGAGACTTATTTTATGATTCAGCATATGGTCTGTCTAGATGAATATTTCATGGGCACATCTAAAAATTTTGAATATGTTCATTTTAGTATGTAGTATTCTATAAGTCTCTGTGAGGTAAATATTTTCACAGTGTTATTCATATCCCCTCTGTTTACACTTCTTAATTTTATTGTTCTATCAATTACTGTAAGATGAGAGTTATGATCTCCAACTATTCCGTGAATTTGCTTATTACTCTTCTTAGTCTATTCTGTTTTATATAGTTTGAAACTCTTTATTAGGTGCACACATATTTCAGATTAGTATGTCTTCTCAATGAATTGCAATATGAAGGCCCTATTTATCTTGGTAATATTTCTTGTACTGAAATATATTAGTTTTATATTAAAAAACATAAACCTACCTTAATATACTTAGTGTTTTCATGTTTTATACATGTATATATGTTCTAGTCTTTTATAATCAATGTCTATTATTTATTGATTTATTGAATTAAAATGTGTCACTTGTAGATATATTTAGTGCTTGCTTTGTTATCCAAATAGACAATTACTGCCTTTTAGTGGTAGAATTTAGTTAATGTATATTTCATATAAATACTGTTATAGAAAGATGAGTCTAACATCTAGGTATTTGTTTTCTATTTTTTTCACTTTATAATGTTTTCAACTCTCTCTTGATTTTAAAAAAAATATTTTCTCATACTTCTTCAGAAAGTTTTAGTGGTTGCTGTGGTGAATAATATATGCATGTTTAATTTATCATAGTCTGTTTTCAAATAATATTATATTACTTTGTAGTGATATAAGAACCTTGGAGCAAAAACTAAAATTTCACTTATCTTCCTCACATCATTTATACTCTTGTTCTCTTATCTTTGAGATCTATATATATTATAAGCCCCATGAATTCACTGTATTCATTTTATTTTTATTATTTTTGATTTTATTTTAGATTGTTGATAAACTTTAAAATAATTTTACTTGTGCATATGCATATAAATTAGATATATAATTTGTTTTTTAAAAATATATGCACCCCATATTTAATCTTTCTCATGCATTTTACCTTATCTTATACATCCCAGTCCATGTGAAAAATTAATGTCTATTATCTTACTTAATCCCATGATGAGATACTTTCAGATTCTACTAAATTAAAATTCTTATAGCAGTATACAACTAAAATCTTAACTATCTCTCTTTTTTCACTTTAGAAATAGTTTAGTTAGAGGGAGGAGCCAAGATGGCCGAATAGGAACAGCTCCGGTCTACAGCTCCCAGCGTGAGCGACGCAGAAGACGGGTGATTTCTGCATTTCCATCTGAGGTACCGGGTTCATCTCACTAGGGAGTGCCAGACAGTGGGCGCAGGTCAGTGGGGGCGCGCACCGTGCGCGAGCCGAAGCAGGGCGAGGCATTGCCTCACTTGGGAAGCACAAGGGGTCAGGGAGTTCCCTGAGTCAAAGAAAGGGGTGACGGACAGCACCTGGAAAATCGGGTCACTCCCACCCGAATACTGCGCTTTTCCGACGGGCTAAAAAAACGGCGCACCACGAGATTATATCCCGCACCTGGCTCGGAGGGTCCTACGCCCACGGAGTCTCGCTGATTGCTAGCACAGCAGTCTGAGATCAAACTGCAAGGCGGCAGCCAGGCTGGGGGAGGGGCGCCCACCATTGCCCAGGCTTGCTTAGGTAAACAAAGCAGCCAGGAAGCTCCAACTGGATGGAGCCCACCACAGCTCAAGGAGGCCTGCCTGCCTCTGTAGGCTCCACCTCTGGGGGCAGGGCACACACAAACAAAAAGACAGCAGTAACCTCTGCAGACTTAAATGTCCCTGTCTGACAGCTTTGAAGAGAGCAGTGGCTCTCCCAGCACGTAGCTGGAGATCTGAGAACAGGCAGACTGCCTCCTCAAGTGGGTCCCTGACCCCTGACCCCCGAGCAGCCTAACTGGGAGGCACCCCCCAGCAGGGGCACACTGACACCTCACACGGCAGGGTATTCCAACAGACCTGCAGCTGAGGGTCCTCTCTGTTAGAAGGAAAACTAACAAACAGAAAGGACATCCTCACCAAAAACCCATCTGTACATCACCATCATCAAAGACCAAAAGTAGATAAAACCACAAAGATGGGGAAAAAACAGAACAGAAAAACTGGAAACTCTAAAAAGCAGAGCGCCTCTCCTCCTCCAAAGGAACGCAGTTCCTCACCAGCAACGGAACAAAGCTGGATGGAGAATGACTTTGACGAGCTGAGAGAAGAAGGCTTCAGACGATCAAATTACTCTGAGCTACGGGAGGACATTCAAACCAAAGGCAAAGAAGTTGAAATCTTTGAAAAAAATTTAGAAGAATGTATAACTAGAATAGCCAATACACAGAAGTGCTTAAAGGAGCTGATGGAGCTGAAAACCAAGGCTCGAGAACTACGTGAAGAATGCAGAAGCCTCAGGAGCCGATGCGATCAACTGGAAGAAAGGGTATCAGCAATGGAAGATGAAATGAATGAAATGAAGCGAGAAGGGAAGTTTAGAGAAAAAAGAATAAAAAGAAATCAGCAAAGCCTCCAAGAAATATGGGACTATGTGAAAAGACCAAATCTACGTCTGATTGGTGTACCTGAAAGTGATGGGGAGAATGGAACCAAGTTGGAAAACACTCTGCAGGATATTATGCAGGAGAACTTCCCCAATCTAGCAAGGCAGGCCAACGTTCAGATTCAGGAAATACAGAGAACGCCACAAAGATACTCCTCGAGAAGAGCAACTCCAAGACACATAATTGTCAGATTCACCAAAGTTGAAATGAAGGAAAAAATGTTAAGGGCAGCCAGAGAGAAAGGTCAGGTTACCCTCAAAGGGAAGCCCATCAGACTAACAGCGGATCTCTTGGCAGAAACCCTACAAGCCAGAAGAGAGTGGGGGCCAATATTCAACATTCTTAAAGAAAAGAATTTGCAACCCAGAATTTCATATCCAGCCAAACTAAGCTTCATAAGTGAAGGAGAAATAAAATACTTTACAGACAAGCAAATGCTGAGAGATTTTGTCACCACCAGACCTGCCCTAAAAGAGCTCCTGAAGGAAGCACTAAACATGGAAAGGAACAACCGGTACCAGCCGCTGCAAAATCATGCCAAAATGTAAAGACCATCGAGACTAGGAAGAAACTGCATCAACTAACAAGCAAAATAACCAGCTAACATCATAATGACAGGATCAAATTCACACATGACAATATTAACTTTAAATGTAAATGGACTAAATGCTCCAATTAAAAGACACAGACTGGCAAATTGGATAAAGAGTCAAGACCCATCAGTGTGCTGTATTCAGGAAACCCATCTCACGTGCAGAGACACACATAGGCTCAAAATAAAAGGATGGAGGAAGATCTACCAAGCAAATGGAAAACAAAAAAAGGCAGGGGTTGCAATCCTAGTCTCTGATAAAACAGACTTTAAACCAACAAAGATCAAAAGAGACAAAGAAGGCCATTACATAATGGTAAAGGGATCAATTCAACAACAAGAGCTAACTATCCTAAATATATATGCACCCAATACAGGAGCACCAAGATTCATAAAGCAAGTCCTGAGTGACCTACAAAGAGACTTAGACTCCCACACATTAATAATGGGAGACTTTAACACCCCACTGTCAACATTAGACAGATCAACGAGACAGAAAGTCAACAAGGATACCCAGGAATTGAACTCAGCTCTGCACCAAGCAGACCTAATAGACATCAACGGAACTCTCCACCCCAAATCAACAGAATATACATTTTTTTCAGCACCACACCACACCTATTCCAAAATTGACCACATAGTTGGAAGTAAAGCTCTCCTCAGCAAATGTAAAAGAACAGAAATTATAACAAACTATCTCTCAGACCACAGTGCAATCAAACTAGAACTCAGGATTAAGAATCTCACTCAAAACCACTCAACTACATGGAAACTGAACAACCTGCTCCTGAATGACTACTGGGTACATAACGAAATGAAGGCAGAAATAAAGATGTTCTTTGAAACCAACGAGAACAAAGACACAACATACCAGAATCTCTGGGACGCATTCAAAGCAGTGTGTAGAGGGAAATTTATAGCACTAAATGCCCACAAGAGAAAGCAGGAAAGATCCAAAATTGACACCCTAACATCACAATTAAAAGAACTAGAAAAGCAAGAGCAAACACATTCAAAAGCTAGCAGAAGGCAAGAAACAACTAAAATCAGAGCAGAACTGAAGGAAATAGAGACACAAAAAACCCTTCAAAAAATCAGTGAATCCAGGAGCTGGTTTTTTGAAAGGATCAACAAAATTGATAGACCGCTAGCAAGACTAATAAAGAAAAAAAGAGAGAAGAATCAAATAGATGCAATAAAAAATGATAAAGGGGATGTCACCACCGATCCCACAGAAATACAAACTACCATCAAAGAATACTACAAACACCTCTACGCAAATGAACTAGAAAATCTAGAAGAAATGGAGAAATTCCTGGACACATACACTCTCCCAAGACTAAACCAGGAAGAAGTTGAATCTCTGAATAGACCAATAACAGGAGCTGAAATTGTGGCAATAATCAATAGCTTACCAACCAAAAAGAGTCCAGGACCAGATGGATTCACAGCCGAATTCTACCAGAGGTACAAGAGGAACTGGTACCATTCCTTCTGAAACTATTCCAGTCAATAGAAAAAGAGGGAATCCTCCCTAACTCATTTTATGAGGCCAGCATAATTCTGATACCAAAGCCAGGCAGAGACACAACAAAAAAAGAGAATTTTAGACCAATATCCTTGATGAACATTGATGCAAAAATCCTCAATAAAATACTGGCAAAACGAATCCAGCAGCACATCAAAAAGCTTATCCACCATGATCAAGTGGGCTTCATCCCTGGGATGCAAGGCTGGTTCAATATACGCAAATCAATAAATGTAATCCAGCATATAAACAGAACCAAAGACAAAAACCACATGATTATCTCAATAGATGCAGAAAAAGCCTTTGACAAAGTTCAACAACCCTTCATGCTAAAAACTCTCAATAAATTAGGTATTGATGGGACGTATTTCAAAATAATAAGAGCTATGTATGACAAACCCACAGCCAATATCATACTGAATGGGCAAAAACTGGAAGCATTCCCTTTGAAAACTGGCACAAGACAGGGATGCCCTCTCTCACCACTCCTATTCAACATAGTGTTGGAAGTTCTGGCCAGGGCAATTAGGCAGGAGAAGGAAATAAAGGGTATTCAATTAGGAAAAGAGGAAGTCAAATTGTCCCAGTTTGCAGACGACATGATTGTATACCTAGAAAACCCCATTGTCTCAGCCCAAAATCTCCTTAAGCAGATAAGCAACTTCAGCAAAGTCTCAGGATACAAAATCAATGTGCAAAAATCACAAGCATTCTTATACACCAACAACAGACAAACGGAGAGCCAAATCACGAGTGAACTCCCATTCACAATTGCTTCAAAGAGAATAAAATACCTAGGAATCCAACTTACAAGGGATGTGAAGGACCTCTTCAAGGAGAACTACAAACCACTGCTCAAGGAAATAAAAGAGGATACAAACAAATGGAAGAACATTCCATGCTCATGGGTAGGAAGAATCAATATCGTGAAAATGGCCATACTGCCCAAGGTAATTTACAGATTCAATGCCATCCCCATCAAGCTACCAATGACTGTCTTCACAGAATTGGAAAAAACTACTTTAAAGTTCATATGGAACCAAAAAAGAGCCCGCATCGCCATGTCAATCCTAAGCCAAAAGCACAAAGCTGGAGGCATCACATTACCTGACTTCAAACTATACTACAAGGCTACAGTAACCAAAACAGCATGGTACTGGTACCAAAACAGAGATATAGATCAATGGAACAGAACAGAGCCCTCAGAAATAACGCCGCATATCTACAACTATCTGATCTTTGACAAACCTGACAAAAACAAGCAATGGGGAAAGGATTCCCTATTTAATAAATGGTGCTGGGAAAACTGGCTAGCCATATGCAGAAAGCTGAAACTGGATCCCTTCCTTACACCTTATACAAAAATCAATTCAAGATGGATTAAAGACTTAAACGTTAGACCTAAAACCATAAAAACCCTAGAAGAAAACCTAGGCATTCCCATTCAGGACATAGGCATGGGCAAGGACTTCATGTCTAAAACACCAAAAGCAATGGCAGCAAAAGCCAAAATTGACAAATGGGATCTAATTAAACTAAAGAGCTTCTGCACAGCCAAAGAAACTACCATCAGAGTGAACAGGCAACCTACAAAATGGGAGAAAATTTTCGCAACCTACTCATCTGACAAAGGGCTAATATCCAGAATCTACAATGAACTCAAACAAATTTACAAGAAAAAAACAAACAACCCCATCAACAAGTGGGTGAAGGACATGAACAGACACTTCTCAAAAGAAGACATTTATGCAGCCAAAAAACACATGAAAAAATGCTCACCATCACTGGCCATCAGAGAAATGCAAATCAAAACCACAATGAGATACCATCTCACACCAGTTAGAATGGCAATCATTAAAAAGTCAGGAAACAACAGGTGCTGGAGAGGATGTGGAGAAATAGGAAGACTTTTACACTGTTGGTGGGACTGTAAACTAGTTCAACCATTGTGGAAGTCAGTGTGGCGATTCCTCAGGGATCTAGAACTGGAAATACCATTTGACCCAGCCATCCCATTACTGGGTATATACCCAAAGGACTATAAATCATGCTGCTATAAAGACACATGCACACATATGTTTATTGCGGCATTATTCACAATAGCAAAGACTTGAACCAACCCAAATGTCCAACAATGATAGACTGGATTAAGAAAATGTGGCACATATACACCATGGAATACCATGCAGCCATAAAAAATGATGAGTTCATGTCCTTTGTAGGGACATGGATGAAATTGGAAATCATCATTCTCAGTAAACTATCGCAAGAACAAAAACCAAACACCGCATATTCTCACTCATAGGTGGGAATTGAACAATGAGATCACATGGACACAGGAAGGGGAACATCACACTCTGGGGACTGTTGTGGGGTGGGGGGAGGGGGGAGGGATAGCATCGGGAGATATACCTAATGCTAGATGACGAGTTAGTGGGTGCAGCACACCAGCATGGCACATGTATACATATGTAACTAACCTGCACAATGTGCACATGTACCCTAAAACTTAAAGTATAATAAAAAAACAAAAAAAAAAAGACTCAAATCAGGCGATTGTTAAATTGTATCTATATGCTTGATTTGTTTATTTTTAAAGGACATGGCCATGCCTTGATTAAACCATAGAGGTAAATGAACTCATCTTTGAATGCTCAGTTGCTTTGAGCGCCTACTATGTGCCAGACCCTATGTTCTCTGCTGAGAGTGGCCTGGAGAGTGTCAACTGCAGGTTTGCGACCACGGGCTCCCTGCCCAGCAGGATCTCCCACCCAGCCACAGACACAAGGAAGACGGAGCCACCTCTTCTCCTGCCATAATCTCCCCGCATTTGAAGCCTCTGTCTCTGCTGGGAAGACCTAAGAAGGCTATGTCTACAGCTGCCTTAAAGCTATTAATTTTTAAAAGCCATTCCATGAGAGAACTCAAAAGTCACCTACCTGGCCAAGATCTAGCCTTAATCGACAATTGATTATCTTTGAAACCAACAAGGCAATAAATCATTAATTCATAATTTGAAAAAAAAAAAAGAAATAGTTTAAAGAACATCTTCATAAAGTAAAATAATGAGGAATCTGGCTGGGTGTCTTACCAAGGTTCAAGGGTTTCCAGTGTGTGGGAGGCACACACTCTTGTCTATGAATAGGCATTTTCTGGTAATTTGGTGAACTCAGCATGTTTTTTTAATCAGTGGTTAGGGGCTTGTATTTCTAGCCATAATGAATGTATCCATAGAAAAAAATATGCAAGTGAAGTTCAAGTATGTGGGTGAATGGGAAAGCATACATACATTTGTTAAACAGATTTTTAAAAGTCACTTAAATAAAACTTCGTATCCAGAATTGGAAAATGAAGAGTTGGCACAAAAACTTTGGTTTTCGGTGCAGCAGAACATGCCAGGTTCCTGGGACCCTAACTAAGCTGTCTGCCCCTAGTTTCTGCCTATGCACTGCCTTGTCTAGACAGAGCGATAGAGTTCATTATCAAGATTGAGAGAATACAGAGATATGCTCTGATGGAACAGAAATTATGTTTATTAGTTTTCAGACATAAAGGTTCTACATAGGGAGCAAGAGAAAGCTGACTTAGATGAGATATTGCTCAAAATGAAACTATCATATGGGGAAACAACTAAATTCTACCACAAAACACACTGAAGACTAGGCCAATGTGCACTGGCACTTTCAGCTGGAAAAACAGGCTCTTTAAATTTGAGGGTAGAAAGACTTTTTCATATTAATTAGGCAGTGTGCTGGAGATTCCATATCACCCTTTCACCTTTCTACATTCTGTCATGAGAACCGGAAGCCTGACATCCGTGGTTTGCTTCAACTTTGCTGTTTTGCCTACTAGCTCACAGTTTAGAAAAGCTTATAAAAGGTATTAGAAGGAGACTAGAATAAGAAGAAGAAGTTGGGGCATTTATTTTCATCATGCCCTCTTTTGGACGTCAGACTGTTAGTAGTACTCTGTCTTTACTAAGGTCACATCTTCTGCCCTGCCATCTACTGTGACATCTACAATTATTTCTGGATTCTTGTAACCACTCCTTGTCTTTGCTTTTGCAAGCCTAAGGATTGGTAACAGCTTTCCACTATTTCTAGGCCAGTGGTGCTTCAGCATCTTTTTGGGATTTCCTTTCGCTTTGAAGTTTTTGTCATTGTTGTTGCTTTTCTTAAATCTCTTTAATAAATATAGTCAAAATTATTTTATTAAATTTTCTTTAATAATTTTATTTTTGTGTGTGTCATCTGTTTTACATCAGGACCAGACTGAAAAAATATTAATTGTAATAGTGACATGAAGAAATAGATTTTCAAAATGAAATTTAAAAATCGAGTTACTCATTCCTTGAAAAAAGGAAAGGAGACACTTTATTAATGGCTTGAGTGGTAGTTCACAATTACTTACATCATCACTTGTGGTAACATGTGATGCCACTCTGGTAGAGTTCAAGGCATTGAGAGACCAAGTGCTTGAGCAGTCAGTCATCATCACAGTAGTGATGATAACACTGATTGTGCCATGATTGTTTAATGTCTCTGGGGAGAACACATGTAACATGAAATTAATGGATAACTTGAATGGACATCTCTGGGCACAGGTGAAAAAAAATCGTAGGCTTTTGACAGCAGTGAATGGTTCTACAAAGAAGCTGTGGCTAAATCATCAAGCAAACACGGTATTAGGCCATTCCTGCATTGCTATAAAAAAATACCCGAAGATGGGTAATTTACCAAAAAAAAGTTTTAATAGGCTTATGGTTCTGCAGACTGTACAGAAAGCATGGTGCTGACACCTGCGCGGCTTCTGGTGAGGTCTTGGGAAGCTTTACTCATGGCAGAAGGCAAATCAGGAGGAGGCAATTCACATGGCAAGAGGAGAAGTAAGAGAGAGAGAAAGGAGAAGCCCCAGATTCTTTTAAACAAAAGGATCTTGTGTGAACTAACAGCAGGAAATCACTTATCACCAGGAGGATGGTGTTTAGCTATTCATGAGAGATCTGTCCCCATTATCTAGTCACCTCCCACTGGGTCCCACCTATGACATTGGGAGTCACATTTCAACATGAGATTTGGAGGGAATGAACATCCAAACCATATCACAGGCCTAATGGTAAGGGTCACAGTGTTATAGTGCCAGTTAAGTTAAATGTTAAACCACTCCAGAACCCTTATGCTAAGCTTGAGAAATGTGAAACTCGAAACATGGGTTGAATATATTTGGGTAGACAGAGATTAGGCAGATGACTCTGACCTCTCAAGTTCTCCTGCGCTTTTTTGCTTTTTCTGCCAGGAATAGCAGCCTTCTCTTTACCCCTTCTACATATCCTCTAGGGGAGGTCAAAATTTTATATTACCTGTTGTAATTTGTAACAAAATTGCAAAATTTTACATTACCTCGTACAGTTTCTTCACTAGAGAAAGCCAGCTATATTTGTAACTTTTCTCTCTATTTCCCCTTGCCTCTGATCCCATAATAAGAGTTAGATCCCATCATAACAAAGAGGAAGAGGTACAAGCAGGCAATCTCCTATATGTACTAACTGAGTGGTAGATCTTTTCAGCAACTATAGGGTACATGTTATAGAAGTGCAGTCTAACTGTATTAGATAAAAGAGGATTTTTTTCCTAGTCAAATGTACATTATGGTGCCCCCCAACACACACACACACAAAATCTGTAGTTAGCATGCTTTCTTGAGCTTCAGAAAATAGAATTAACAATGTTTTGGTGTCATAGATTAATTCCTAGACTTAAATGTGGTCTACAGTAAATGAGATAGAAGTGCCGTAATTTTCTAGACGCACTGCAGATGTCTTAAAGTTTTCAGTGATGTTTCTATTAAGATTAACGTATTATGTGCAACCACTCAGATACCACCTCATTATATTCCTTAGAAGATCAGGAAGACACACCCTGTTCAAGACACTAAGAAATGTTTTGGTAAAGGGAGCTCCAGAATCCTTTAAATGATTTGTCATTGCTTTTTTTGGTTTTTTTTTGTCTGTAAGAGAAGCATGATTGTGGGAGATGACATAATAAAATACAGCTCCCTGATTTCAAGGAAATAATGTACTTTACAGTGGTAGAGGCTATATGACTTTGCTTATCCATAGACAGCAAAGCAGAAAGTTGCCTAAACAAAATGTTTTGAAAAGCAGTGATCTTCAGTGATAGCTAATGGAGTACAGTGTTCTGAGGTATGCAAGTGACAGGTAGATCAAAGAAACTTGATCTATGTGAGGGAAGCTGTGTGTGTGTGTGTGTGTGTGTGTGTAGATATAGTGAATATGTCTCGAGTCACCATGTCACCATTGTGGAAATTTACATCTTCTTACCCAGGTATCAGTTCACATAACCAGATGACCACCATGAATGCAAGACCAGATACTTTTCAAAAAGGTTCCTGCAATGGGATTTTAAATGTGAAATTTCATCTAAGTTTTCAAATACAAACCTGAGACCATTAACTATGGTTACTGTGCAGTGACAAAAAGGAAACATAGGTCTGACAGGGCATATATAAACAGTGGCTCTGAAATACTACTAAGCATCACAAAACTGAAACACCATCATGGTGCACAGAAAGGGAATTTACTGACTCCTGTGCTGATTTCATCACACTGTGGATTCCCTGTGGGATTTATCTTTGTGGTTTTCCCTTGATTATCAGACTGTACACTGATAATAGATACACCATATAACCGGCGGAATCCCCAACATGGTTCCCTGACACATGAAGTGAGTCCTGTTATGGCAGAAAGAAACTGAAGCTGACACTCACACCTGCCACTTATTCTCATCCCAAAAAAGATAGAGAGCCAATATAAATAAATAAATAAATAAATAAATAAATAAATAAATAAGAAAGAAATAAAAAAAAAGTTGCATCATTAGGGGGATTTGCAGAGATTAACATTGATATTAATAACTTGGAAGAATCATTTTTAGAGATTTTTACTACATCCCCAGTTAAATCATCCCACTTACGAGTGAGAACATGTGGTAATATAATGTACATGATGAGTTAATTGGTGCAGCAAACCAACACAGCACATGTACACATATGTAACAAACCTGCACATTGTGCAGATGCACCCTAGAACTTAAAGTATAAAAACAAAGAGTGCCTGTGGTCTATGTGCATAAGTGTATTTTTGTGGAAGCAGATGTCATTCTTTTGATTCAATGTTTAGCATTCCTTTTAGGACCTCTGGTAAGGCTAGTCTAGTAGAAATGATTTCCTTTTGCATTTGCTTCTCTGAGAAGAAGTTCGTTTCTTCTTCACTTATAACATTTAATTTGGCAGGATATGAAATTCTTGGTTGGAATTTCTTTACTTTAAGGATAAATAAAATAGGGTCCCAATCACTTCTGTCTTGTAAGGTTTCTGCTGAGAGTTCTGCTGTTAGCCTGATGAATTCTCCTCTGTACTTGGCTTGACCCCTTTCTCTAGCTGCTTTTAAGATCTTTTTTTTTTTCTTTTCCATTGATCTAAGTGAATCTGATTACTATGTGCCTTGGGGATAGTCATCTTGTATAGTTTCTAGATGGGGTCCTCCACCTTTATTGGATTTGTATATGAATCTCTCTATTGAGATTATAGAAATTTTAATGAACTATATTCTCAAATATATTTTTCAAGTTGCTTATTCTCTCCTTTTCCTTCTCATAAATGCAAATGAGTCACATATTGGGTCTCTATACATAATTCCATATTTCTTAAAGGTTTCAATTTTTTTTCAAATCTTTTTTATTATTTTACTTTAAGTTCGGGTTTATATAGTATTCTAGGTACTTAAGAAAAAACGTGAACAAGACATATATGTTACAAGAGAGTTTAATTTCTAATTACAAAGTTCTCCATATATACTTAAAAATGAAACTTCAATTATTATTAAATTTTATATATCATACAAGAGGCAGTATCAGAAATTAAACTACAAGTCCAGTTTATTTATTTTATTTTATTTTATTTTTAAATTTTACTTTATGTTCGGGTTTACATGTGCAGAATGTGCAAGTTTGTTACATAGGTACATATATGCCATGGTGGTTTGCTGCACCTGTCAACCCATCATCTAGGTTTTAAGCCCCACACACATTACGTATTTGTCCTCATGCTCTCCCTCCTCTTGCCAACCACCCCTCAACTGGCCCCGGTGTGTGTTGTTCTCCTCCCTGTGTCCATGTGCTCTCATTGTTCAACTCCCACTTATAAGTAAGAATATATGGTGTTTGGCTTTCTGTTCCTGTGTAAGTTTGCTGAGGATTATGGCTTCCAGTTTCAACCATGTCCCTGCAAAGGACATGATCTCATTCTTTTTTATGGCTGCATAGTATTCCATGGTGTATACGTTCCATGTTTTCTTTATCCAGTCTATCATTGACGGACATTTGGGTTGGTTCTATGTCTTTGCTATTGTAAATAGTGCTGCAATAAACATACATGTGCATGCATCTTTATGGTAGAATAATCTATATTCCTTTAGGTATATACCCAGTAATGGGATTGCTGGGTCAAATGGTATTTCTGATTCTAGATCTTTGAGGAATTGCCACACTGTCTCCCACAATGGTTGAACTAATTTACATTTCCACCAACAGTGTAAAAGCGTTCCTATTTCTCCACATCCTCTCCAGCATCTGTTGTTTCCTGACTGTTGTTTAATAATTGCCATTCTCACTGGTGTGAGATGGTATCTCGTTGTGGTTTTGATTTGCTTTTTTCTAATGATCAGTGATGATGAGATTTTCTTCATATGTTTGTTGGCCACATAAATGTCTTCTTTTGAGAAGTGTCTGTTCATATCCTTTGCCCACTTTTTAATGGGAATGTTTGTTTTTTTCTTTCAAATTTGTTTAAGTTCCTTGTAGATTCTGGATATTAGACCCTTGTTAGAAGGGTAGATTGTAAAAATTTTCTCCCATTCTGCAGGTTGCCTGTTCACTCTGATGCTAGTTTCTTTTGTTGTGTGGGAGCTCTTTAATTAGATCCCATTTGTCAATTGTATCTTTTGTTGTAACGGCTTTTGGTGCTTTAGTCATGAAGTCTTTGCCCATACCTATGTCCTGAATGACATTGTCTAGGTTTTCTTCTAGGGATTTTATGGTTTTGGGTCTTACGTTTAAGTCTTTAATCCATCTTGAGTTAATTTTTGTATAAAGTGTAAGGAAGGGGTCTAGTTTCAGTTTTCTGCACATGGCTAGCCAGTTTTCCCAACACCATTTATTAAATAAGGAACTCTTTCCCCATTGCTTGTTTTTGTCAGGTTTGTCGAAAATTAGATGGCTGTAGATGTGTGGTGTTATTTCTGAGGTCTCTGTTCTGTTCCATTGGTCTTTATGTCTGTTTTGGCACCCAGTACCATGCTGCTGTGGTTACTATAGCCTTGTAGTATAGTTTGAAGTCAGGTTGCATGATGCCTCCAGCTTTGTTCTTTTTGCTTAGGATTGTCTTGGCTATATGGGCTCTTTTTGGGTTCCATATGAAATTTAAAGTAGTTTTTTTCTAATTCTGTGAAGAAAGTTGATGGTAATAATATCGAATCTATAAATTAAGTTGGGGAGTATGGCCATTTCATGATATTGATTCTTCCTATCCATAAGTATGGAATGTTTTTCCATTTGTTTGTGTCGTCACTTATTTCTTTGAGCTGTGGTTTGTAGTTCTCCTTGAAGAGGTCCTTCACATCCCTTGTAATCTGTATTCCTAGGTATTTTATTCTCCTTGTAGTAATAGTAATTGTGAATGGGAGTTCATTCATGATTTTGCTCTCTGCTTTTCCATTGTTGGTGTATGGGAATTCTTGTGATTTTTGCACATTGATTTTGTATCCTGAGACTTTGCTGAAGTTGCTCATCAACTTAAGGAGTTTGGGGACTGAAACAATGGGGTTTCTATATATAGGATCATGTCATCTGCAAACAGAGACAATTTGACTTCCTCTCTTCCTATTTGAATACCCTTTTTTCTCCTTCTTGCCTAAGTGTGTAGGCCAGAACTTCTAATACTATGTTGAACAGGAGGAGTGAGAGAGGGCATCCTTGTCTTGTGCTGGTTTTCAAAGGGAATGCTTCCAGCTTTTGCCCATTCAGTATGATATTGGCTATGAGTTTGTCATAAAGAGCTCTTATTATTTTGAGATATGTTCCATCAATACCTAGTTTATTGAGAGTTTAAAAAATTTATTTTTATTGATTTATTTTTTATTATTTAATTAATTTCTATTATACTTTAAGGTCTGGGATACATGGGCAGAACGTGCGGGTTTGTTACATAGGTATACATGTGCCATGGTGGTTTCCTGCACCCATCAACCCATCATCTACATTAGGTATTTCTCCTAATGTTATCCCTTCCCTTGCCATCCACACCCTTACAGGCCCCAGTGCGTGATATTCCCCTCCCTATGCCCATAAGCTCTCATTGTTCAGCTCCCACCTATGAGTGAGAACATGTGGTGTTTGGTTTTCTGTTCCTGTGTTAGTTTGCTGAGAATGATGGTTTCCTAAAAAGGACATAAACTCATTCTTTCGTATGGCTGCAGAGTATTCTATGGTGTATATGTGCCACATTTTCTTTATCCAGTCTATCATTGGTGGACATTTGGGATGGTTCCAAGACTTTGCTATTGTGAATAGTGCTGCAATAAACATATGTGTGCATGTGTCTTTATATTAGAATGATTTCAGCAGCACATTAAAAAGCTTATCCACCACAATCAAATCAGCTTCATCCCTGGGATACAAGGCTGGTTCAACATATCCAAATCAATAAACGTAATGCATGACATAAACAGAATCAATGACAAAACCACATGATTACCTCAATAGATGCAGAAAAGGCCTTTGATAAAATTCAACACCCCTTCATGCTAAACACACTCAATAAACTAGGTATTGATGGAACTATCTCAAAATAATAAGAGCTATTTATGAAAATCCTACAGCCAATATCATACTGAATGGGCAAAAGCTGGAAGAATTCCCTTTGAAAACTAGCACAATACAAGTATGTCCTCTCTCACCACTCATATTCAACATAGTATTAGAAGTTCTGGCCAGGGCAATCAGGCAAATGAAAGAAATAGAAAGTATTCAAACAGAAAGAGAGGAAGTCAAATTATCTCTGTTTGCAGATGACATGATTGTATATTTAGAAAACCCCGTCGTCTCAGCCTATAAACTCCTTAAGCTGATGCACAACTTCAGCAAAGTCTCAGGATACAAAATTACTGTGCAAAAATCACAAGCATTCCTATAAACCAATAACAGACAGAGAGCCAAATCATGAGTGAACTCCCATTTACAACTGCTACAAAGAGAATAAAATACCTAGGAATACCACTTACAAGGAATGTGAAGGACCTCTTCAAGGAGAGTTTTTAACATGAAGGGATGTTGAATTTTGTTGAAGGCCTTTTTCGCATCTATTGAGATAATCACGTGGTTTTTGTCATTGGTTCTGTTTTTGTGATGGATTACATTTATTGATTTGCTTATGTTGTACCGGACTTGCATCCCAGGTATGAAGCCAACTTGATCATGGTGGATAAGCTTTTTTCTGGATTTGGTTTGCCAGTATTTTATTAAGGATTTTCGCATTGATGTTCATCAAGGATATTGGTCTGAAGTGCTCTTTTTTTGTTGTGTCTCTGCCAGGTTTTGGTATCAGGATGATGCTGGCCTCATAGAATGAGTTAAGGAGGAGTCCCTCCTTTTCAATTGTTTGGAATAATTTCAGAAGGAATGGTACGAGCTCCTCTTTGTAACTCTGGTGGATTTGGGCTGTGAATCCTTCTGGTCCTGGGATTTTTTTGGTTGTTAGGCTATTAACTACTGACTCAATTTCAGAACTTGTTATTGATCTCTTCAGGGATTTGACTTCTTCCTGATTTAGTCTTGGTAGGGTGTATTTGTCCAGGAATTTATCAATTTTTTCTAGACTTTCTAATTTATTTGCATAGAGGTGTTTATAGTATTCTCTGATGGTAGTTTGCATTTATGTGCAAACAGTGGTGATATACTTTTTTTCATTTTTTATTGTGTCTATTTGAATCTTCTGCCTTTTCTTCGTTATTAATCTAGCTAGCAGTCTGTATATTTTGTTAATTGTTTTCAAAACACCAGCTTCTGGATTCATTGAGTTTTTGAAGGTTTTTTTGTGTCTCTAGCTTCTTCAGTTCTGCTCTGATCTTGGTTATTTCTCGTCTTCTGCTAGCTTTTGAATTTGTTTGCTCTTTCTTCTCTAATTCTTTTAATTGTGATGTTAGGGGGTTGATTTGAGATCTTTCCACCTTTCTGATGTGGGCATTTAGTGCTATAAATTTCCCTTTTAACACTGCTTTAGCTGTGTCCCAAAGATTCTGGAACATTGTCTCTTTGTTCTCATTGGTTTCAAAGAACTTCTTGATTTCTGCCTTAATTTTGTTATTTACCCAGGAGTCCTTCACGAGCGCTGAAATTGAATCGTAATATAAAACCTACCAACCAAAAAGAGCCCTAGGCAAGATGGATTCACAGTTAAGTTATATCAGATGTATAAAAAATTGCTACCAATCCTACTGAAAACATTCTGAAAAAAATTAGGAGAAACGATTACTCCCTAATTCATTATATGAAGCCAGCATCAACCTAAAATATGACAGAGACATGATGAGGAAAGAAAAATTCAGGCCAATATTCCTGATAAACATGTGCACAAAAATTCTCTGCAAAATACTGGCAAACCGAACCCAGCAGGATATCAGTAAGTTAATTCACAATTATCAAATACACTTTATCCTTGGGATGTATGACTTATGCAGTCTATGCAAATCAACAAACGTAATTCACAACATAAACAGAATTAAAACCAAAAACTATATGATCACCTCAATAGATGCAGAAAAAGCTATCAATAAAATTCAACATCACTTTGTGATAAAAACTTTCAACAGACTAGACATAGAAGGAACACACCTCAAAATAATAAGAGCCTTCTACAAAAAATCCATAGCCAAGATCATACTGAATGATTAAAAGCTGGAACCATTACCCTTGAGAAATGGAATAAGATGAGGATGCACACTTGCATTACTCCTATTCAACATAGTACTGGAATTCATAGCCAGAGTAATCAGACAAGAGAAAGAAATAAGGCATACATAAATGGGAAAAGAAAAAATCACACTATCTCTTTGCTGCTGCTGATTCTATAGTTATAAAACACTAAAGACTCCACCAAAAGTCTAATAGAACTGTCAAATAAATGTATCAAGTTTTCAGAATACAAAATCAATGTACAAAAAATAGTAGCATTTCTATATACCAATTATATCAAGCTGAGAATCAAATCAAGAACACAATCTCATTTACAATAGCCACACACAAAAAAATGAAATACGACTGCAGCTAACCAAGGAGGGGAAAGATCTCTATGAGGAGAACTACAAAACACTGAAAGAAATCAATGATGATAAAAACAAATAGAAAAGTATCCCATGCTCATAGATTGAAAGAATTAATATTATTACAATGGTCATTACAGATTCAATGATATTTCTATCAAACAACCAACATCATTCTTCACAAATTAGAAAAAAAAAACTATTCCAAAATTCATATGGAACCAAATAAGAGCAATAGCCAAAGAAATCCTACGCAAAAAGAACAAACCCAGAGGCATCACACTAATGAACTTCAAACTATAGTATGAGGCTACAGTAACCAAAATACATGGTACTGGTGCAAAAACAGACACATAGACCTATGGAACAGAAAAGACAAGGCAAAAATAAAGCTGTACACTTACAAGCATCTGATCTTCCATAAGGCTGACAAAAACAAACAATTGGGAAAGGACTCTTGATTCAATAAATGGTACCGGGTTAACTAGCTAGCCATATGCAAAAGAATGAAACTGTACCCTTACCTTTCACCATATATGGAAATTAACTCAAGATGGATTAAGAGTCAAATGTAAGAACTCAAACTATAAAAATCCTTGAAGAAAACCTAGGCTATACCCAAAATGTACAAGTGAAACCTAATTAAACCAAAGAGTTTTTTTCACAGCAAAAGTAACTATCAACAGAGCAAACAGATAAGAAAAATGAGAGAAAATATTCACAAACTTTGCATCTGACATAGGTCTAATATCCATAATCTATAAAGAATTTTAAAAATTCAAAAACCTCAAATAAATAATTTTTTTAAGTGTGCAAAAGACATGAACAGACACTTCTCAAAAACAGATACTTCTACTAAAATTTTGAAAAAAATACATAATATCATCACATGCATATGATATCTAAGTAATTTTGTCTAACTTGGAACTAAATAAGTTCATTTTATTCAGCATAGAATTATTCCTGCACCCTCAGCATCAACCTTTAATTTTGGAAACAGGGTAAGAAACACACTTTTAAAGTTTTATATACCTTTTGTCCCTAGTGAGTTTCAGGAACACACCAACTGCGAAGAAATTCTAAGCCCTTAAAGAACATCTCTTTCATGGGGAAAAAGTAATCACTCAAGAAACAACCCCAGCAAAGTGAAAAATGTATCTAATAAAATCAAATAGGGAGGCAAGTAAAAAAGAGTTATAAGTGAATGTGACCTGAAAACATTAAAATAAAAGTGGAAATGTGTGTGACTAGATAGGATTTGATTGTCAGTTCAGACTCATATGAATCAGACCAAACTTTACTAATTAATTGTAAGAATAAGAAAATCAAGGGATTCTGACAAGGCATAGAATGGTATAGGACATCAAAGACATTTTATACTACCTAGAATTGTGTATCTCAAGTGATATTTTTCAAGGAGCTCTACTTCACAGAACTATAGGTCCTGGGTTTTACTTACTAGATACCACATGTTAGCCAGGGATATTATACTAACAGCATTTCAGAGATGAGGTACCTTTCTCTGAGCAAATATTATTAATCTCTTTCTTTACCAGTGCAATTGACAAGAAGATTAGACTAGCTCCTATGGCTTCTTATCTTATTTCCCTAGATGCATTCCTCTAGAAGAGTTAGTAAATGGATTTCAGGTCAACTGTTTTAACTCCTTTCTCTTAGAAAAGAAAAGAAAATACATTAAGAACTGAGAATTAAAAGATTATTCTTTGACTGGATAAAAGATTTAAAGGCATATGATTCTAAATCTATGGATCCAGTTACACTAATTGGTTAGATTAAAAATAGTATCTATCAAATATAATATTGTAATATGTGATTCTTTTTTATAGTTATAACATCTAAACAAAATTGGAAGTGCCTAATTGAGTTATAAAAGAGTATATAATTCTACAAATCTTTAAAATGTAAAACCAGTGTTTCAGAAACAGATAAGATGGAGTAAATACACACCTCCCTTAATTCAGAGGACAATTATTTGAAAACTCTAAAGAGAAAATATGAGCAGAAAAATCAGGGAAGAAAACCAGAATTAGTACTGTAACAAACCAGTTGTGAGTGTACCACTTTTCTCTCTCCGGCATCCTCTGACCTGTACTCAATGTAATCCAAAACCCATAAGTGAGCAATCTGGGGTAGGATGAGAGACTAAAATCCAGAAGAATCTCTTTAGTCCTGGCTTATGGAGTAATTAAAAAAAAAACCCACAAGTTCTAGATTATTATAACTGCATTATTTTGCCATATTATTATATTTACACTAGAGGACAATACAGTAATTTTTTTATTAACAATGGAAACCAAACCAAACAAACAAACAAAAACAAAAACAAACTTAAAGACACCATCCCAGCAGAAGAAATGTGAATTTATACTAAATACAAAATAATACAAATACATCAGACAGATATCCAAAAAAGCGTGTCTTTTTCCTACTGAATATTGAATAAAAATAAAATATGCACACAATGTGGGGCTGTCACTGAATGTTCTGATCAAACCTCTAAAGAACTAAACATAGATAATGATGAGTTGTGTGTGTGTGTCTGTGTGTAGTTCTGAGCATGTACTTGTGTGGGGAAAAGAGATAAAAATAAGTAAAATCAAATTTCGCCCCAAAATAATTATTTTTCTTTGTAACGTAAGTATATATATCACACTTTGTTAATCAACATCAGAACCCATTACAGGATAGTTTCCTGGGTGGTCTTAGATTGACCAGCCTGGCTCTCCCCACTTTCTCGTTTGAAATTCTCAAGAATAACTATAAAATGTACTGGGAATGCAACATCCTGAAATAAGAGTAGAGCTGGCTGTAATGGCCCGGGATGTGTTTTAGCTTCCTCCCAGAAAAGGATGTAACTCAGTGCTTTAGCTCGGTGATTCATATTACCCCAAGGTATATAACCCAGAGTGGGATACCTTTCAGGGTCCCTCAGCTGCAGTTCAAGTGGGAAACATGCAGCAGAGACTTCATCTGCCCCAGGCAGCTTTCTGACCCTTGAAGTACTGGCTCACAATAAATCCCAGACTGCTGTTGTCTCTTCCTGCCTATCTGTATGTAATGAGCATGATTTATATAATTTGTTGATTATGAGTGTGTTCTGTCTCACTAGACTCAGACAAGTTGATAACCAGTGCACAGTCAACCAGTTCCACACCCATGTCTAGCTTAAAAAAAAAGAGAGAAGAGGAAAGTATTTTGGAAAGAGAAGAAAAATAAAAAATAAAATAATAATTAAAAAAAACAGGACCAGAAGTATATTTTACTGTAGGGCACTAGAAATGAGCTGAAATTAAAAGAAATATATTATTTTACATGATAATGTACATTTTTCTCCCAACTTCTACTTAAGATAGAAAAATCTGAAAGGAACATACCTCCAATCACTATGACAAGAAGAAAAGCGATATAATCTATGTAACCATAGTTTTTCTTCATCCCATCAGATACCTGAGGTCACACAGCAACAAACTAACATTAAACCTAAGACAAGAGAGACACTACCAGGGAGAGATGTGAATGTAAGCTCTTGTTACCTGAGGCAGATTCTGGGCGCTATACAAACTAGTAATAATAATTCAGGTAAAATATTTAATGAATGTTTCAAAGCTGAATGTGGGATAGGCTGAGAGTATACTGATACTGGAGCATAAAAAACAAGGGAAATTACACCCACCTACATCTTTTAGCAATACATCTCACAGGCGCTCACTAGAAAGATTGGTCACAAGGCATGGGACTAGAGAAAGCTTTGCACACATGGCAGGCTTAGGAGAGCCAAGGAACAGCCACTGCAGGATGAATTGACTGGAGGGATCCGAGACCCACTCTCCTATTTTTCCTTCTGAACAAAAGCCTGAAGACACTGGGGTAGGATGGTAAACGTTACCATACTCAGGGTATAGGGTGAAGACCATTACCACTGGAGGAAATAAATAGAAAAAGAAACTTTGGGCTTTGGGACCCAGACCATAGCAGATCCCCTATCATTGCAGATGTGAGAAATATTGATTTTCTCTCATTCCTAACACCCAGGGATGGACCACATGCCTAAGACTAAGGCTGAAATGAGCAAATAGAATTCCAAGTAACAAAAAACTTTAGTCCACTATTAAGGAATAAGAAGAATGAAGAAAGAGCATCTTTGAGGTGCAGGATTATAGGGGAAACCTAAAGCTGAGGTAGAAGAGAAATATTGAGAAAACGAGTCAAGCAACCCAGCAATCATCCAAAATACATGAAACATTAGAAGAGTTTGAAGCATGTGGAGGTTCACAATGACAACAAAAATGAAAATAAGCTCAACTCCTGACTAGATCATGTCAACTCCTCACACTAAAGGCCTATCAAAAGAAGGGGGTCTGTCACACAAGAAAGTAAACATAACTATGCTTAATATGTTAAAGGCCGTTACATGATATGCATTAACATATCGGGAATTTCAGCTCTGCAACTAAAACCTGTCGAGGTAGATACAATGCAACAGAAAGTTTCTACTAGTGCTTCCGGGTGGAACTTCCTGCGATGATGGAAATGTTCTATCACTCTTCTGTGTCCTATATGGTGGCCACTGGGCATATGTGGATGTTGAGCGCTTGTAATATAGCTGAGTAACTGAAATTCTAGGTTTATTTAATTTTACTTAATATACATTTAAATAGCCATATATAGCTAATGGCTACTACATTGGACAGCTCAAGATAACCACTTTCTTATGAAAAATCACTACTCCCTCAATTAAATAACTCCTACTTAAGGACCTAGAAATCAATTGTGTCTAATTAGATTGTTCACAGAGATTAAAAAGAAAACTGAAATTTGACTATCGCAGCAGGATATAGGATGTATTTATTCTTTTAACTTTGTATTATGCAGTCATTCTTCTGTTTCACAAGAATTTTAGTAGGAGTTTTCAGAATGGGTTGTGTAACCTTTTGAATATTTACTGGTTCTTAAATGCAATAGAAATACAATACACAAAAAAACACAATTCACTAGAAAACATGAATATTTACCTTTTTTATCCTCATAGAATAAAAATAATAACAGATTATTGACAGAAGATTTACCTGGTTAACCCTCTGATGATTTCTGTACTAAAATATATTTTACTAAAATATTTAAAATAGCATTTTTTCTTAAAATATTTTAGAGATCATAATTGATTTGCAGTTTTAGTATTCTATTCCACTGTTTTTTAAGCTAATGTGAGTTATAGCTAAATACTTTTATATTGAAAAAATTACTTGTGTTTTCCTTTGATTTTTTACAGAAAACTTACATAAGTAGTATTTAGATAAATGAAAAACCAGAAGTAAACTCTTCTTGTAGGAAACCATCTTTTTTTGGTATAAACTCATGTATCTCATCTAGACAATTAGTGCTTTTATTTTTGTATCATATGTATTTTATTTAGAATAGCTCATCTAAACAATTATTTTATTTTTATATTATATATATTTTATTTAGTCAAAAAACAAAAGGTGAATAGTTTAATAAAAATCAGCAATAAACAAATTATTAGAAAAGATATTTTTCTTAGAGCAGGAAATACTAGTTTATCTTTTTAAACTATCAAATGTTGTTTCGATTTTTACCATGAATACTTTTTGCCTCATTTACCAGAGTGGATATATGCCTTGAATATATGCTCTTGTACATACCATTTACCACAGAGTGGTGTATGGCAGGAGTAGTGGTGGTAAATTATACGTGCAAGGACATATATCCAAGACTACAGCCTAAATAAGCACCATAACAAATATTGAACTTGTGAGGGGTAGGGGGTAATGGGAGGGACAGCATAAAGACAAATACCTAATTCATGTGGGGCTTAAAACCTAGATGATGGGTTGACAGGTGCAGCAAACCACCATGGCACATGTATTCCTGTGTAACAAACCTGCACATTCTGCACATGTATCCCGGAACTTAAAGTATAATCTAAACAATAAAATAAAATAAAATAAATAAATAAACTGGACTTGTAGTTTAATTTCTGATACTGCCTCTTGTATGATATATAAAATTTAATAATAATTGAAGTTTCATTTTTAAGTATATATGGAGAACTTTGTAATTAGACATTAAACTCTTTTGTAACATATATGTCTTGTTCACGTTTTTTCTTAAGTACCTAGAATACTATCTAAACCTCCCAGTCTAATTAAGCCTATAAAGCAGCACATGCTTAGAAAGGTGTTCACAAAATTTTAATCTTGGGAAAAACTTCAGACATAATCTTGTTCATATGCCTGCATTTAACATTAATCACTCTTCTTTTTTCATTTGTGAGTATTTGAGCTTATAAATACATCTACTAAAAAAAAAGAAAAAAAGAAAAATTAAAAAACAAAACAAGATTCAGTACTACCCTACTCTTACCTTAAAAAGCAATACAGGAAATAAATATAGGCTATCCAGACCTATAAGCTAGATGTGGCCTTGTTAGTCCCCATCTTTGACTTTCCACACCTTGTCCCATTTCATCCCATTCTCATCTATGAACAACTGTTTTCCTCTCATTAATCAATTAAATAAACATAGAAGAGTGATGTTCAAAATATTTAATAACAATAAAATTATACATGTATGATCTTGTCAAAGCAGGGCATTAAATCATCAAATAGTGTCAGTCACAAATATATTGTACATACCACCATATGGGTATAACTCATCTAGATAACAGTCCTGAAAATGTAAAAATTTATAAGAAAAATAGAAATAATTCTAGAAGTATGTGTCAAGTGTTGTGCAAAATCGTGATATTTGATTTTTGCAATATACTATAAGATAAGACTCTCTCTTCTATCAATATTAGAACACTAAATCTTGGTGAAATTAAGTTACTTTCATGAAAGTAACTGCAGAAGGTAGAATTAGAATGTAAGTCTTCAGTTAAAGTTCAGTTTTGGTTTGTTACATCAAACACAGGAAATGTGTAAAAATTAAAAGAACCAAGCTAATCTCATAAGAGATAAAATCTATAGTTATATATAGTTAATATATATGAAGAAGTATTTTCTTCTTCTTTCCATTGTTGTTTTATTTCAAGGATATTTGGAAATGGATTATAGACTGAGAAAACCTGTAACAAGCACACATGTACATGTTTGTATGTTTGTTTCTCTTGGAATAGAGAGACTTCCAGGAGAGAAGTGTTATAACATGTAAATGAATGATCAATAATCACACCTGAAAATGCAGATAAGGCCTTTGCAAATGCATTATTTTAGAGGACAGTTCCATAGATTTGGAAATATCTCACTGCCCCTGGGCTGTTCTCTGCCATCTCCTTCAATTAATCCTCTTAAGCCAAGCTTCACATTGACCCGCTTCCCCAGTGAGGTTTCAGGTTTCGGCCTCCACAGCTCCTCTCTATCCACGCCTTCACTGACCCATAGGCCTCATTATGGTTCCCACCAAAATGCTTACGATAATTTGTCT